>NC_134511.1:9571407-9688907 GCF_027942865.1 Odontesthes bonariensis
TAAAAATTGACCAAAAAAATCCCTTTGCTATAAAACCTTTCATTGTAAACCATTTGCATGACTGAGAGCGTACTTTGACTGTGGACGGGGTTCCATGGTGTAATGGTTAGTACTCTGGACTTTAAATCCAGTGATTCGAGTTCAAATCTCAGTGGAACCTTCAGGTATGTGAGTTCTGGAAAGAAGATCAGTTGAGTAGGCTAGTCGGTTGGCAAGTCACATTTGAGTGCATGATTGATCAAATCCAGTTGAGAGGATTTGCTGTATTACTAGTTGAACCTTTATGGTGTCTTCTTGAATATTCATTGGCGATGCTTCTATTTTTCCGTGCTCTCCCAGAGTAGTTTGTTAAAATCCCACTTCTGACACAATTTGTTGCCACTCCATAATCTCTTTCCCTCAGCCACAAAATTTGGGAAAACTTTGGACTCCGGAACACTCATCAGCAGCCACAGCGACAGTTTCTGTAGTGTAGCGGTTATCACATTCGCCTAACACGCGAAAGGTCCTCAGTTCGACACTGGGGCGGAAACATTACTTTGTCCAGCTTTATTTATTTCATCCTTGTGTGAAGATGTATGACTGCCCGTTACTGATAGCAACATCAACATATTCATCATTTTGGATAGGAGGGTAGACTCATCTGCTATTCTTCTCATTCTGTCAAGACAACAGCAAATGTTCTGGACCATAGAAAGCGCATCCCGACCTGCCTCCTATGAGCTGTCCCTAGGCACCACTCCAGGGCTCTGTGAGAATGCATCTCCAGCAGATAATCTCTGTCGTAAAGCATTTGCATGACTGAGAGCGTACTTTGACTATGGATTTGCTGTATCACTAGTTGAACCTTTATGGTGTCTTCTTGAATATTCATTGGCGATGCTTCTATTTTTCCGTGCTCTCCAGAGTATTTTGTTAAAATCCCACTTCTGACACAATTTTTTGCTACTCCAGAATCTCTTTCCCTCAGCCACAAAATTTGGGAATACTTTGGAGTCCGGAACACTCATCGGCAGCCACAGAGACAGTTTCCGTAGTGTAGCGGTTATCACATTCGCCTAACACGCGAAAGGTCCTCAGTTCGACACTGGGCGGAAACATTACTTTGTCCAGCTTTATTTATTTCATCCTTGAGTGAAGATGTATGACTGCCCGTTACTGATAGCAACATCAACATATTCATCATTTTGGATATGAGGGGAGACTCATCTGCTATTCTTCTCATTCTGTCAAGACAACAGCAAATGTTCTGGACCATAGAAAGCGCATCCCGACCTGCCTCCTAATAGCTGTCCCTAGGCACCACTCCAGGGCTCTGTGAGAATGCATCTCCAGCAGATAATCTCTGTCGTAAAGCATTTGCATGACTGAGAGCGTACTTTGACTATGGACAGGGTTCCATGGTGTAATGGTTAGCACTCTGGACTTTGAATCCAGTGATCAGAGTTCAAATCTCGGTGGAACCTTCAGGTATGTGAGTTCTGGAAAGAAGATCAGTTGAGTAGGCTAGTCAGTTGGCAAGTCATATTTGAGTGCATGATTGATCAAATCCAGTTGAGAGGATTTGCTGTATCGCTAGTTGAACCTTTATGGTGTCTTCTTGAATATTCATTGGCGATGCTTCTATTTTTCCGTGCTCTCCCAGAATAGTTTGTTAAAATCCCACTTCTGACACAATTTGTTGCCACTCCATAATCTCTTTCCCTCAGCCACAAAATTTGGGAATACTTTGGAGTCCGGAACACTCATCGGCAGCCACAGCGACAGTTTCTGTAGTGTAGCGGTTATCACATTCGCCTAACACAGCGAACGGTCCTCAGTTCGACACTGGGCGGAAACATTACTTTGTCCAGCTTTATTTATTTCATCCTTGTGTGAAGATGTATGACTGCCCGTTACTGATAGCAACATCAACATATTCATCATTTTGGATAGGAGGGGAGACTCATCTGCTATTCTTCACATTCAATCAAGACAACAGCAAATGTTCTGGACCATAGAAAGCGCATCCCGACCTGCCTCCTATGAGCTGTCCCTAGGCACCACTCCAGGGCTCTATGAGAATGCATCTCCAACAGATAATCTCTGTCGTAAAGCATTTGCATGACTGAGAGCGTACTTTGACTGTGGAAGGGTTCCATGGTGTAATGGTTAGCACTCTGGACTTTGAATCCAGTGATCCGAGTTCAAATCTCGGTGGAACCTTCAGGTATGTGAGTTCTGGAAAGAAGATCAGTTGAGTAGGCTAGTCAGTTGGCAAGTCACATTTGAGTGCATGATTGATCAAATCCAGTTGAGAGGATTTGCTGTATCACTAGTTGAACCTTTATGGTGTCTTCTTGAATATTTATTGGCGATGCTTCTATTTTTCCGTGCTCTCCCAGAGTAGTTTGTTAAAATCCCACTTCTGACACAATTTTTTGCCATTCAATAATCTCTTTCCCTCAGCCACAAAATTTGGGAAAACTTTGGACTCCGGAACACTCATCAGCAGCCGCAGCGACAGTTTCCGTAGTGTAGCGGTTATCACATTCGCCTAACACGCGAAAGGTCCTCAGTTTGACACTGGGCGGAAACATTACTTGCTCCAGCTTTATTTATTTCATCCTTGTGTGAAGATGTATGACTGCCCGTTACTGATAGCAACATCAACATATTCATCATTTTGGATAGGAAGGGACTCATCTGCTATTCTTCACATTCTGTCAAGAAAACAGCAAATGTTCTGCACCATAGAAAGCGCATCCCGCCCTGCTTCCTATGAGCTGTTCCCTAGGCACCACTCCGGAGCTCTGTGAGAATGCATCTCCAACAGATAATCTCTGTCGTAAAGTCATTTTTTGCAGCTTTTCAAGAGATTCTCTGATGCTGAGGTGTGAAACGGACTTTGGTGAACCCCCAGCTGCTGAGTGACAATGGCACCCTCCCCGTCAGGGAATCGAACCCTGTTCCTCCGCATGACAAACGGATTCTAACCTTTGACCAGCGAAGATTAAGAATACTTTGCTTGACTGTCGTGCCCATGCTGAGAATACAAACTGTAAGAGTATTACTGAAAAATTGACCAAAAAAATCCCTTTGCTATAAAACCTTTCGTTGTAAACCATTTGCATGACTGAGAGCGTACTTTGACTATGGACAGGGTTCCATGGTGTAATGGTTAGCACTCTGGACTTTGAATCCAGTGATTCGAGTTCAAATCTCGGTGGAACCTTCAGGTATGTGAGTTCTGGAAAGAAGATTAGTTGAGTAGGCTAGTCAGTTGGCAAGTCACATTTGAGTGCATGATTGATCAAATCCAGTTGAGAGGATTTGCTGTATCACTAGTTGAACCTTTATGGTGTCTTCTTGAATATTCATTGGCGATGCTTCTATTTTTCCGTGCTCTCCCAGAGTAGTTTGTTAAAATCCCACTTCTGACACAATTTGTTGCCACTCCATAATCTCTTTCCCTCAGCCACAAAATTTGGGAAAACTTTGGACTCCGGAACACTCATCGGCAGCCACAGCGACAGTTTCCGTAGTGTAGCGGTTATCACATTCGCCTAACACGCGAAAGGTCCTCAGTTCGACACTGGGCGGAAACATTACTTTGTCCAGCTTTATTTATTTCATCCTTGTGTGAAGATGTATGACTGCCCGTTACTGATAGCAACATCAACATATTCATCATTTTGGATAGGAGGGGAAACTCATCTGCTATTCTTCTCATTCTATCAAGACAACAGCAAATGTTCTGGACCATAGAAAGCGCATCCCGACCTGCCTCCTATGAGCTGTCCCTAGGCACCACTCCAGGGCTCTGTGAGAATGCATCTCCAACAGATAATCTCTGTCGTAAAGCATTTGCATGACTGAGAGCGTACTTTGACTGTGGAAGGGTTCCATGGTGTAATGGTTAGCACTCTGGACTTTGAATCCAGTGATCCGAGTTCAAATCTCGTTGGAACCTTCAGGTATGTGAGTTCTGGAAAGAAGATCAGTTGAGTAGGCTAGTCAGTTGGCAAGTCACATTTGAGTGCATGATTGATCAAATCCAGTTGAGAGGATTTGCTGTATCACTAGTTGAACCTTTATGGTGTCTTCTTGAATATTTATTGGCGATGCTTCTATTTTTCCGTGCTCTCCCAGAGTAGTTTGTTAAAATCCCACTTCTGACACAATTTTTTGCCATTCAATAATCTCTTTCCCTCAGCCACAAAATTTGGGAAAACTTTGGACTCCGGAACACTCATCAGCAGCCGCAGCGACAGTTTCCGTAGTGTAGCGGTTATCACATTCGCCTAACACGCGAAAGGTCCTCAGTTTGACACTGGGCGGAAACATTACTTGCTCCAGCTTTATTTATTTCATCCTTGTGTGAAGATGTATGACTGCCCGTTACTGATAGCAACATCAACATATTCATCATTTTGGATAGGAAGGGACTCATCTGCTATTCTTCAAATTCTGTCAAGAAAACAGCAAATGTTCTGCACCATAGAAAGCGCATCCGCCCTGCTTCCTATGAGCTGTCCCTAGGCACCACTCCGGAGCTCTGTGAGAATGCATCTCCAACAGATAATCTCTGTCGTAAAGTCATTTTTTGCAGCTTTTCAAGAGATTCTCTGATGCTGAGGTGTGAAACGGACTTTGGTGAACCCCCAGCTGCTGAGTGACAATGGCACCCTCCCCGTCAGGGAATCGAACCCTGTTCCTCCGCATGACAGACGGATTCTAACCTTGACCAGCGAAGATTAAGAATACTTTGCTTGACTGTCGTGCCCATGCTGAGAATACAAACTGTAAGAGTATTACTGAAAAATTGACCAAAAAAATCCCTTTGCTATAAAACCTTTCGTTGTAAACCATTTGCATGACTGAGAGCGTACTTTGACTATGGACGGGGTTCCATGGTGTAATGGTTAGCACTCTGGACTTTGAATCCAGTGATTTGAGTTCAAATCTCGGTGGAACCTTCAGGTATGTGAGTTCTGGAAAGAAGATCAGTTGAGTAGGCTAGTCAGTTGGCAAGTAACATTTGAGTGCATGATTGATCAAATCCAGTTGAGAGGATTTGCTGTATCACTAGTTGAACCTTTATGGTGTCTTCTTGAATATTCATTGGCGATGCTTCTATTTTTCCGTGCTCTCCCAGAGTAGTTTGTTAAAATCCCACTTCTGACACAATTTGTTGCCACTCCATAATCTCTTTCCCTCAGCCACAAAATTTGGGAAAACTTTGGACTCCGGAACACTCATCGGCAGCCACAGCGACAGTTTCCGTAGTGTAGCGGTTATCACATTCGCCTAACACGCGAAAGGTCCTCAGTTCGACACTGGGCGGAAACATTACTTTGTCCAGCTTTATTTATTTCATCCTTGTGTGAAGATGTATGACTGCCCGTTACTGATAGCAACATCAACATATTCATCATTTTGGATAGGAGGGGAGACTCATCTGCTATTCTTCACATTCTATCAAGACAACAGCAAATGTTCTGGACCATAGAAAGCGCATCCCGACCTGCCTCCTATGAGCTGTCCCTAGGCACCACTCCAGGGCTCTATGAGAATGCATCTCCAACAGATAATCTCTGTCGTAAAGCATTTGCATGACTGAGAGCGTACTTTGACTGTGGAAGGGTTCCATGGTGTAATGGTTAGCACTCTGGACTTTGAATCCAGTGATCCGAGTTCAAATCTCGGTGGAACCTTCAGGTATGTGAGTTCTGGAAAGAAGATCAGTTGAGTAGGCTAGTCAGTTGGCAAGTCACATTTGAGTGCATGATTGATCAAATCCAGTTGAGAGGATTTGCTGTATCACTAGTTGAACCTTTATGGTGTCTTCTTGAATATTTATTGGCGATGCTTCTATTTTTCCGTGCTCTCCCAGAGTAGTTTGTTAAAATCCCACTTCTGACACAATTTTTTGCCATTCAATAATCTCTTTCCCTCAGCCACAAAATTTGGGAAAACTTTGGTCTCCGGAACACTCATCAGCAGCCGCAGCGACAGTTTCCGTAGTGTAGCGGTTATCACATTCGCCTAACACGCGAAAGGTCCTCAGTTTGACACTGGGCGGAAACATTACTTGCTCCAGCTTTATTTATTTCATCCTTGTGTGAAGATGTATGACTGCCCGTTACTGATAGCAACATCAACATATTCATCATTTTGGATAGGAAGGGACTCATCTGCTATTCTTCACATTCTGTCAAGAAAACAGCAAATGTTCTGCACCATAGAAAGCGCATCCCGCCCTGCTTCCTATGAGCTGTCCCTAGGCACCACTCCGGAGCTCTGTGAGAATGCATCTCCAACAGATAATCTCTGTCGTAAAGTCATTTTTTGCAGCTTTTCAAGAGATTCTCTGATGCTGAGGTGTGAAACGGACTTTGGTGAACCCCCAGCTGCTGAGTGACAATGGCACCCTCCCCGTCAGGGAATCGAACCCTGTTCCTCCGCATGACAGACGGATTCTAACCTTTGACCAGCGAAGATTAAGAATACTTTGCTTGACTGTCGTGCCCATGCTGAGAATACAAACTGTAAGAGTATTACTGAAAAATTGACCAAAAAAATCCCTTTGCTATAAAACCTTTCGTTGTAAACCATTTGCATGACTGAGAGCGTACTTTGACTATGGACGGGGTTCCATGGTGTAATGGTTAGCACTCTGGACTTTGAATCCAGTGATTTGAGTTCAAATCTCGGTGGAACCTTCAGGTATGTGAGTTCTGGAAAGAAGATCAGTTGAGTAGGCTAGTCAGTTGGCAAGTAACATTTGAGTGCATGATTGATCAAATCCAGTTGAGAGGATTTGCTGTATCACTAGTTGAACCTTTATGGTGTCTTCTTGAATATTCATTGGCGATGCTTCTATTTTTCCGTGCTCTCCCAGAGTAGTTTGTTAAAATCCCACTTCTGACACAATTTGTTGCCACTCCATAATCTCTTTCCCTCAGCCACAAAATTTGGGAAAACTTTGGACTCCGGAACACTCATCAGCAGCCACAGCGACAGTTTCCGTAGTGTAGCGGTTATCACATTCGCCTAACACGCGAAAGGTCCTCAGTTCGACACTGGGCGGAAACATTACTTTGTCCAGCTTTATTTATTTCATCCTTGTGTGAAGATGTATGACTGCCCGTTACTGATAGCAACATCAACATATTCATAATTTTGGATAGGAGGGGAGACTCATCTGCTATTCTTCTCATTCTATCAAGACAACAGCAAATGTTCTGGACCATAGAAAGCGCATCCCGACCTGCCTCCTATGAGCTGTCCCTAGGCACCACTCCAGGGCTCTGTGAGAATGCATCTCCAACAGATAATCTCTGTCGTAAAGCATTTGCATGACTGAGAGCGTACTTTGACTGTGGAAGGGTTCCATGGTGTAATGGTTAGCACTCTGGACTTTGAATCCAGTGATCCGAGTTCAAATCTCGGTGGAACCTTCAGGTATGTGAGTTCTGGAAAGAAGATCAGTTGAGTAGGCTAGTCGGTTGGCAAGTCACATTTGAGTGCATGATTGATCAAATCCAGTTGAGAGGATTTGCTGTATCACTAGTTGAACATTTATGGTGTCTTCTTGAATATTTATTGGCGATGCTTCTATTTTTCCGTGCTCTCCCAGAGTAGTTTGTTAAAATCCCACTTCTGACACAATTTTTTGCCACTCCATAATCTCTTTCCCTCAGCCACAAAATTTGGGAATACTTTGGACTCCGGAACACTCATCAGCAGCCACAGAGACAGTTTCCGTAGTGTAGCGGTTATCACATTCGCCTAACACGCGAGAGGTCCTCAGTTGGACACTGGGCGGAAACATTACTTTCTCCAGCTTTTTTTATTTCATCCTTGTGTGAAGATGTATGACTGCCCGTTACTGATAGCAACATCAACATATTCATCATTTTGGATAGGAGGGTAGACTCATCTGCTATTCTTCTCATTCTGTCAAGACAACAGCAAATGTTCTGGACCATAGAAAGCGCATCCCGACCTGCCTCCTATGAGCTGTCCCTAGGCACCACTCCAGGGCTCTGTGAGAATGCATCTCCAGCAGATAATCTCTGTCGTAAAGCATTTGCATGACTGAGAGCGTACTTTGACTATGGATTTGCTGTATCACTAGTTGAACCTTTATGGTGTCTTCTTGAATATTCATTGGCGATGCTTCTATTTTTCCGTGCTCTCCCAGAGTATTTTGTTAAAATCCCACTTCTGACACAATTTTTTGCTACTCCAGAATCTCTTTCCCTCAGCCACAAAATTTGGGAATACTTTGGAGTCCGGAACACTCATCGGCAGCCACAGAGACAGTTTCCGTAGTGTAGCGGTTATCACATTCGCCTAACACGCGAAAGGTCCTCAGTTCGACACTGGGCGGAAACATTACTTTGTCCAGCTTTATTTATTTCATCCTTGAGTGAAGATGTATGACTGCCCGTTACTGATAGCAACATCAACATATTCATCATTTTGGATATGAGGGGAGACTCATCTGCTATTCTTCTCATTCTGTCAAGACAACAGCAAATGTTCTGGACCATAGAAAGCGCATCCCGACCTGCCTCCTAATAGCTGTCCCTAGGCACCACTCCAGGGCTCTGTGAGAATGCATCTCCAGCAGATAATCTCTGTCGTAAAGCATTTGCATGACTGAGAGCGTACTTTGACTATGGACAGGGTTCCATGGTGTAATGGTTAGCACTCTGGACTTTGAATCCAGTGATCAGAGTTCAAATCTCGGTGGAACCTTCAGGTATGTGAGTTCTGGAAAGAAGATCAGTTGAGTAGGCTAGTCAGTTGGCAAGTCATATTTGAGTGCATGATTGATCAAATCCAGTTGAGAGGATTTGCTGTATCGCTAGTTGAACCTTTATGGTGTCTTCTTGAATATTCATTGGCGATGCTTCTATTTTTCCGTGCTCTCCCAGAATAGTTTGTTAAAATCCCACTTCTGACACAATTTGTTGCCACTCCATAATCTCTTTCCCTCAGCCACAAAATTTGGGAATACTTTGGAGTCCGGAACACTCATCGGCAGCCACAGCGACAGTTTCTGTAGTGTAGCGGTTATCACATTCGCCTAACACGCGAACGGTCCTCAGTTCGACACTGGGCGGAAACATTACTTTGTCCAGCTTTATTTATTTCATCCTTGTGTGAAGATGTATGACTGCCCGTTACTGATAGCAACATCAACATATTCATCATTTTGGATAGGAGGGGAGACTCATCTGCTATTCTTCACATTCAATCAAGACAACAGCAAATGTTCTGGACCATAGAAAGCGCATCCCGACCTGCCTCCTATGAGCTGTCCCTAGGCACCACTCCAGGGCTCTATGAGAATGCATCTCCAACAGATAATCTCTGTCGTAAAGCATTTGCATGACTGAGAGCGTACTTTGACTGTGGAAGGGTTCCATGGTGTAATGGTTAGCACTCTGGACTTTGAATCCAGTGATCCGAGTTCAAATCTCGGTGGAACCTTCAGGTATGTGAGTTCTGGAAAGAAGATCAGTTGAGTAGGCTAGTCAGTTGGCAAGTCACATTTGAGTGCATGATTGATCAAATCCAGTTGAGAGGATTTGCTGTATCACTAGTTGAACCTTTATGGTGTCTTCTTGAATATTTATTGGCGATGCTTCTATTTTTCCGTGCTCTCCCAGAGTAGTTTGTTAAAATCCCACTTCTGACACAATTTTTTGCCATTCAATAATCTCTTTCCCTCAGCCACAAAATTTGGGAAAACTTTGGACTCCGGAACACTCATCAGCAGCCGCAGCGACAGTTTCCGTAGTGTAGCGGTTATCACATTCGCCTAACACGCGAAAGGTCCTCAGTTTGACACTGGGCGGAAACATTACTTGCTCCAGCTTTATTTATTTCATCCTTGTGTGAAGATGTATGACTGCCCGTTACTGATAGCAACATCAACATATTCATCATTTTGGATAGGAAGGGACTCATCTGCTATTCTTCACATTCTGTCAAGAAAACAGCAAATGTTCTGCACCATAGAAAGCGCATCCCGCCCTGCTTCCTATGAGCTGTCCCTAGGCACCACTCCGGAGCTCTGTGAGAATGCATCTCCAACAGATAATCTCTGTCGTAAAGTCATTTTTTGCAGCTTTTCAAGAGATTCTCTGATGCTGAGGTGTGAAACGGACTTTGGTGAACCCCCAGCTGCTGAGTGACAATGGCACCCTCCCCGTCAGGGAATCGAACCCTGTTCCTCCGCATGACAAACGGATTCTAACCTTTGACCAGCGAAGATTAAGAATACTTTGCTTGACTGTCGTGCCCATGCTGAGAATACAAACTGTAAGAGTATTACTGAAAAATTGACCAAAAAAATCCCTTTGCTATAAAACCTTTCGTTGTAAACCATTTGCATGACTGAGAGCGTACTTTGACTATGGACAGGGTTCCATGGTGTAATGGTTAGCACTCTGGACTTTGAATCCAGTGATTCGAGTTCAAATCTCGGTGGAACCTTCAGGTATGTGAGTTCTGGAAAGAAGATTAGTTGAGTAGGCTAGTCAGTTGGCAAGTCACATTTGAGTGCATGATTGATCAAATCCAGTTGAGAGGATTTGCTGTATCACTAGTTGAACCTTTATGGTGTCTTCTTGAATATTCATTGGCGATGCTTCTATTTTTCCGTGCTCTCCCAGAGTAGTTTGTTAAAATCCCACTTCTGACACAATTTGTTGCCACTCCATAATCTCTTTCCCTCAGCCACAAAATTTGGGAAAACTTTGGACTCCGGAACACTCATCGGCAGCCACAGCGACAGTTTCCGTAGTGTAGCGGTTATCACATTCGCCTAACACGCGAAAGGTCCTCAGTTCGACACTGGGCGGAAACATTACTTTGTCCAGCTTTATTTATTTCATCCTTGTGTGAAGATGTATGACTGCCCGTTACTGATAGCAACATCAACATATTCATCATTTTGGATAGGAGGGGAAACTCATCTGCTATTCTTCTCATTCTATCAAGACAACAGCAAATGTTCTGGACCATAGAAAGCGCATCCCGACCTGCCTCCTATGAGCTGTCCCTAGGCACCACTCCAGGGCTCTGTGAGAATGCATCTCCAACAGATAATCTCTGTCGTAAAGCATTTGCATGACTGAGAGCGTACTTTGACTGTGGAAGGGTTCCATGGTGTAATGGTTAGCACTCTGGACTTTGAATCCAGTGATCCGAGTTCAAATCTCGTTGGAACCTTCAGGTATGTGAGTTCTGGAAAGAAGATCAGTTGAGTAGGCTAGTCAGTTGGCAAGTCACATTTGAGTGCATGATTGATCAAATCCAGTTGAGAGGATTTGCTGTATCACTAGTTGAACCTTTATGGTGTCTTCTTGAATATTTATTGGCGATGCTTCTATTTTTCCGTGCTCTCCCAGAGTAGTTTGTTAAAATCCCACTTCTGACACAATTTTTTCCCATTCAATAATCTCTTTCCCTCAGCCACAAAATTTGGGAAAACTTTGGACTCCGGAACACTCATCAGCAGCCGCAGCGACAGTTTCCGTAGTGTAGCGGTTATCACATTCGCCTAACACGCGAAAGGTCCTCAGTTTGACACTGGGCGGAAACATTACTTGCTCCAGCTTTATTTATTTCATCCTTGTGTGAAGATGTATGACTGCCCGTTACTGATAGCAACATCAACATATTCATCATTTTGGATAGGAAGGGACTCATCTGCTATTCTTCAAATTCTGTCAAGAAAACAGCAAATGTTCTGCACCATAGAAAGCGCATCCCGCCCTGCTTCCTATGAGCTGTCCCTAGGCACCACTCCGGAGCTCTGTGAGAATGCATCTCCAACAGATAATCTCTGTCGTAAAGTCATTTTTTGCAGCTTTTCAAGAGATTCTCTGATGCTGAGGTGTGAAACGGACTTTGGTGAACCCCCAGCTGCTGAGTGACAATGGCACCCTCCCCGTCAGGGAATCGAACCCTGTTCCTCCGCATGACAGACGGATTCTAACCTTTGACCAGCGAAGATTAAGAATACTTTGCTTGACTGTCGTGCCCATGCTGAGAATACAAACTGTAAGAGTATTACTGAAAAATTGACCAAAAAAATCCCTTTGCTATAAAACCTTTCGTTGTAAACCATTTGCATGACTGAGAGCGTACTTTGACTATGGACGGGGTTCCATGGTGTAATGGTTAGCACTCTGGACTTTGAATCCAGTGATTTGAGTTCAAATCTCGGTGGAACCTTCAGGTATGTGAGTTCTGGAAAGAAGATCAGTTGAGTAGGCTAGTCAGTTGGCAAGTAACATTTGAGTGCATGATTGATCAAATCCAGTTGAGAGGATTTGCTGTATCACTAGTTGAACCTTTATGGTGTCTTCTTGAATATTCATTGGCGATGCTTCTATTTTTCCGTGCTCTCCCAGAGTAGTTTGTTAAAATCCCACTTCTGACACAATTTGTTGCCACTCCATAATCTCTTTCCCTCAGCCACAAAATTTGGGAAAACTTTGGACTCCGGAACACTCATCGGCAGCCACAGCGACAGTTTCCGTAGTGTAGCGGTTATCACATTCGCCTAACACGCGAAAGGTCCTCAGTTCGACACTGGGCGGAAACATTACTTTGTCCAGCTTTATTTATTTCATCCTTGTGTGAAGATGTATGACTGCCCGTTACTGATAGCAACATCAACATATTCATCATTTTGGATAGGAGGGGAGACTCATCTGCTATTCTTCACATTCTATCAAGACAACAGCAAATGTTCTGGACCATAGAAAGCGCATCCCGACCTGCCTCCTATGAGCTGTCCCTAGGCACCACTCCAGGGCTCTATGAGAATGCATCTCCAACAGATAATCTCTGTCGTAAAGCATTTGCATGACTGAGAGCGTACTTTGACTGTGGAAGGGTTCCATGGTGTAATGGTTAGCACTCTGGACTTTGAATCCAGTGATCCGAGTTCAAATCTCGGTGGAACCTTCAGGTATGTGAGTTCTGGAAAGAAGATCAGTTGAGTAGGCTAGTCAGTTGGCAAGTCACATTTGAGTGCATGATTGATCAAATCCAGTTGAGAGGATTTGCTGTATCACTAGTTGAACCTTTATGGTGTCTTCTTGAATATTTATTGGCGATGCTTCTATTTTTCCGTGCTCTCCCAGAGTAGTTTGTTAAAATCCCACTTCTGACACAATTTTTTGCCATTCAATAATCTCTTTCCCTCAGCCACAAAATTTGGGAAAACTTTGGTCTCCGGAACACTCATCAGCAGCCGCAGCGACAGTTTCCGTAGTGTAGCGGTTATCACATTCGCCTAACACGCGAAAGGTCCTCAGTTTGACACTGGGCGGAAACATTACTTGCTCCAGCTTTATTTATTTCATCCTTGTGTGAAGATGTATGACTGCCCGTTACTGATAGCAACATCAACATATTCATCATTTTGGATAGGAAGGGACTCATCTGCTATTCTTCACATTCTGTCAAGAAAACAGCAAATGTTCTGCACCATAGAAAGCGCATCCCGCCCTGCTTCCTATGAGCTGTCCCTAGGCACCACTCCGGAGCTCTGTGAGAATGCATCTCCAACAGATAATCTCTGTCGTAAAGTCATTTTTTGCAGCTTTTCAAGAGATTCTCTGATGCTGAGGTGTGAAACGGACTTTGGTGAACCCCCAGCTGCTGAGTGACAATGGCACCCTCCCCGTCAGGGAATCGAACCCTGTTCCTCCGCATGACAGACGGATTCTAACCTTTGACCAGCGAAGATTAAGAATACTTTGCTTGACTGTCGTGCCCATGCTGAGAATACAAACTGTAAGAGTATTACTGAAAAATTGACCAAAAAAATCCCTTTGCTATAAAACCTTTCGTTGTAAACCATTTGCATGACTGAGAGCGTACTTTGACTATGGACGGGGTTCCATGGTGTAATGGTTAGCACTCTGGACTTTGAATCCAGTGATTTGAGTTCAAATCTCGGTGGAACCTTCAGGTATGTGAGTTCTGGAAAGAAGATCAGTTGAGTAGGCTAGTCAGTTGGCAAGTAACATTTGAGTGCATGATTGATCAAATCCAGTTGAGAGGATTTGCTGTATCACTAGTTGAACCTTTATGGTGTCTTCTTGAATATTCATTGGCGATGCTTCTATTTTTCCGTGCTCTCCCAGAGTAGTTTGTTAAAATCCCACTTCTGACACAATTTGTTGCCACTCCATAATCTCTTTCCCTCAGCCACAAAATTTGGGAAAACTTTGGACTCCGGAACACTCATCAGCAGCCACAGCGACAGTTTCCGTAGTGTAGCGGTTATCACATTCGCCTAACACGCGAAAGGTCCTCAGTTCGACACTGGGCGGAAACATTACTTTGTCCAGCTTTATTTATTTCATCCTTGTGTGAAGATGTATGACTGCCCGTTACTGATAGCAACATCAACATATTCATAATTTTGGATAGGAGGGGAGACTCATCTGCTATTCTTCTCATTCTATCAAGACAACAGCAAATGTTCTGGACCATAGAAAGCGCATCCCGACCTGCCTCCTATGAGCTGTCCCTAGGCACCACTCCAGGGCTCTGTGAGAATGCATCTCCAACAGATAATCTCTGTCGTAAAGCATTTGCATGACTGAGAGCGTACTTTGACTGTGGAAGGGTTCCATGGTGTAATGGTTAGCACTCTGGACTTTGAATCCAGTGATCCGAGTTCAAATCTCGGTGGAACCTTCAGGTATGTGAGTTCTGGAAAGAAGATCAGTTGAGTAGGCTAGTCGGTTGGCAAGTCACATTTGAGTGCATGATTGATCAAATCCAGTTGAGAGGATTTGCTGTATCACTAGTTGAACATTTATGGTGTCTTCTTGAATATTTATTGGCGATGCTTCTATTTTTCCGTGCTCTCCCAGAGTAGTTTGTTAAAATCCCACTTCTGACACAATTTTTTGCCACTCCATAATCTCTTTCCCTCAGCCACAAAATTTGGGAATACTTTGGACTCCGGAACACTCATCGGCAGCCACAGCGACAGTTTCCGTAGTGTAGCGGTTATCACATTCGCCTAACACGCGAGAGGTCCTCAGTTGGACACTGGGCGGAAACATTACTTTCTCCAGCTTTTTTTATTTCATCCTTGTGTGAAGATGTATGACTGCCCGTTACTGATAGCAACATCAACATATTCATCATTTTGGATAGGAGGGGAGACTCATCTGCTATTCTTCACATTCTATCAAGAAAACAGCAAATGTTCTGCACCATAGAAAGCGCATCCCGCCCTGCCTCCTATGAGCTGTCCCTAGGCACCACTCCGGAGCTCTGTGAGAATGCATCTCCAACAGATAATCTTTGTCGTAAAGTCATTTTTTGCAGCTTTTCAAGAGATTCTCTGATGCTGAGGTGTGAAACGGACTCTGGTGAACCCCCAGCTGCTGAGTGACAATGGCACCCTCCCCGTCAGGGAATTGAACCCTGTTCCTCCGCATGACAGACGGATTCTAACCTTTGACCAGCGAAGATTAAGAATACTTTGCTTGACTGTCGTGCCCATGCTGAGAATACAAACTGTAAGAGTATTACTGAAAAATTGACCAAAAAAAATCCCTTTGCTATAAAACCTTTCGTTGTAAACCATTTGCATGACTGAGAGCGTACTTTGACTGTGGACTGGGTTCCATGGTGTAATGCTTAGCACTCTGGACTTTGAATCCAGTGATCTGAGTTCAAATCTCAGTGGAACCTTCAGGTATGTGAATTTTGGAAAGAAGATCAGTTGAGTTGGCAAGTCACATTTGAGTGCATGATTGATCAAATCCAGTTGAGAGGATTTGCTGTATCGCTAGTTGAACATTTATGGTGTCTTTTTGAATATTCATTGGCGATGCTTCTATTTTTCCGTGCTCTCCCAGAGTAGTTTGTTAAAATCCCACTTCTGGCACAATTTGTTGCCACTCCATAATCTCTTTCCCTCAGCCACAAAATTTGGGAATACTTTGGACTCCAGAACACTCATCAGCAGCCACAGCGACAGTTTCCATAGTGTAGCGGTTATCACATTCGACTAACACGCGAAAGGTCCTCAGTTCGACACTGGGCGGAAACATTACTTTCTCCAGCTTTTTTATTTCATCCTTGTGTGAAGATGTATGACTGCCCGTTACTGATAGCAACATCAACATATTCATCATTTTGGATAGGAGGGGAGACTCATCTGCTATTCTTCACATTCTATCAAGAAAACAGCAAATGTTCTGCACCATAGAAAGCGCATCCCGCCCTGCCTCCTATGAGCTGTCCCTAGGCACCACCCCGGAGCTCTGTTAGAATGCATCTCCAACAGATAATCTTTGTCGTAAAGTCATTTTTTGCAGCTTTTCAAGAGATTCTCTGATGCTGAGGTGTGAAACGGACTTTGGTGAACCCCCAGCTGTTGAGTGACAATGGCACCCTCCCCGTCAGGGAATCGAACCCTGTTCCTCCGCATGACAGACGGATTCTAACCTTTGACCAGCGAAGATTAAGAATACTTTGCTTGACTGTCGTGCCCATGCTGAGAATACAAACTGTAAGAGTATTACTGAAAAATTGACCAAAAAAATCCCTTTGCTATAAAACCTTTCATTGTAAACCATTTGCATGACTGAGAGCGTACTTTGACTGTGGACGGGGTTCCATGGTGTAATGGTTAGTACTCTGGACTTTAAATCCAGTGATTCGAGTTCAAATCTCAGTGGAACCTTCAGGTATGTGAGTTCTGGAAAGAAGATCAGTTGAGTAGGCTAGTCGGTTGGCAAGTCACATTTGAGTGCATGATTGATCAAATCCAGTTGAGAGGATTTGCTGTATTACTAGTTGAACCTTTATGGTGTCTTCTTGAATATTCATTGGCGATGCTTCTATTTTTCCGTGCTCTCCCAGAGTAGTTTGTTAAAATCCCACTTCTGACACAATTTGTTGCCACTCCATAATCTCTTTCCCTCAGCCACAAAATTTGGGAAAACTTTGGACTCCGGAACACTCATCAGCAGCCACAGCGACAGTTTCTGTAGTGTAGCGGTTATCACATTCGCCTAACACGCGAAAGGTCCTCAGTTCGACACTGGGCGGAAACATTACTTTGTCCAGCTTTATTTATTTCATCCTTGTGTGAAGATGTATGACTGCCCGTTACTGATAGCAACATCAACATATTCATCATTTTGGATAGGAGGGTAGACTCATCTGCTATTCTTCTCATTCTGTCAAGACAACAGCAAATGTTCTGGACCATAGAAAGCGCATCCCGACCTGCCTCCTATGAGCTGTCCCTAGGCACCACTCCAGGGCTCTGTGAGAATGCATCTCCAGCAGATAATCTCTGTCGTAAAGCATTTGCATGACTGAGAGCGTACTTTGACTATGGATTTGCTGTATCACTAGTTGAACCTTTATGGTGTCTTCTTGAATATTCATTGGCGATGCTTCTATTTTTCCGTGCTCTCCCAGAGTATTTTGTTAAAATCCCACTTCTGACACAATTTTTTGCTACTCCAGAATCTCTTTCCCTCAGCCACAAAATTTGGGAATACTTTGGAGTCCGGAACACTCATCGGCAGCCACAGAGACAGTTTCCGTAGTGTAGCGGTTATCACATTCGCCTAACACGCGAAAGGTCCTCAGTTCGACACTGGGCGGAAACATTACTTTGTCCAGCTTTATTTATTTCATCCTTGAGTGAAGATGTATGACTGCCCGTTACTGATAGCAACATCAACATATTCATCATTTTGGATATGAGGGGAGACTCATCTGCTATTCTTCTCATTCTGTCAAGACAACAGCAAATGTTCTGGACCATAGAAAGCGCATCCCGACCTGCCTCCTAATAGCTGTCCCTAGGCACCACTCCAGGGCTCTGTGAGAATGCATCTCCAGCAGATAATCTCTGTCGTAAAGCATTTGCATGACTGAGAGCGTACTTTGACTATGGACAGGGTTCCATGGTGTAATGGTTAGCACTCTGGACTTTGAATCCAGTGATCAGAGTTCAAATCTCGGTGGAACCTTCAGGTATGTGAGTTCTGGAAAGAAGATCAGTTGAGTAGGCTAGTCAGTTGGCAAGTCATATTTGAGTGCATGATTGATCAAATCCAGTTGAGAGGATTTGCTGTATCGCTAGTTGAACCTTTATGGTGTCTTCTTGAATATTCATTGGCGATGCTTCTATTTTTCCGTGCTCTCCCAGAATAGTTTGTTAAAATCCCACTTCTGACACAATTTGTTGCCACTCCATAATCTCTTTCCCTCAGCCACAAAATTTGGGAATACTTTGGAGTCCGGAACACTCATCGGCAGCCACAGCGACAGTTTCTGTAGTGTAGCGGTTATCACATTCGCCTAACACGCGAACGGTCCTCAGTTCGACACTGGGCGGAAACATTACTTTGTCCAGCTTTATTTATTTCATCCTTGTGTGAAGATGTATGACTGCCCGTTACTGATAGCAACATCAACATATTCATCATTTTGGATAGGAGGGGAGACTCATCTGCTATTCTTCACATTCAATCAAGACAACAGCAAATGTTCTGGACCATAGAAAGCGCATCCCGACCTGCCTCCTATGAGCTGTCCCTAGGCACCACTCCAGGGCTCTATGAGAATGCATCTCCAACAGATAATCTCTGTCGTAAAGCATTTGCATGACTGAGAGCGTACTTTGACTGTGGAAGGGTTCCATGGTGTAATGGTTAGCACTCTGGACTTTGAATCCAGTGATCCGAGTTCAAATCTCGGTGGAACCTTCAGGTATGTGAGTTCTGGAAAGAAGATCAGTTGAGTAGGCTAGTCAGTTGGCAAGTCACATTTGAGTGCATGATTGATCAAATCCAGTTGAGAGGATTTGCTGTATCACTAGTTGAACCTTTATGGTGTCTTCTTGAATATTTATTGGCGATGCTTCTATTTTTCCGTGCTCTCCCAGAGTAGTTTGTTAAAATCCCACTTCTGACACAATTTTTTGCCATTCAATAATCTCTTTCCCTCAGCCACAAAATTTGGGAAAACTTTGGACTCCGGAACACTCATCAGCAGCCGCAGCGACAGTTTCCGTAGTGTAGCGGTTATCACATTCGCCTAACACGCGAAAGGTCCTCAGTTTGACACTGGGCGGAAACATTACTTGCTCCAGCTTTATTTATTTCATCCTTGTGTGAAGATGTATGACTGCCCGTTACTGATAGCAACATCAACATATTCATCATTTTGGATAGGAAGGGACTCATCTGCTATTCTTCACATTCTGTCAAGAAAACAGCAAATGTTCTGCACCATAGAAAGCGCATCCCGCCCTGCTTCCTATGAGCTGTCCCTAGGCACCACTCCGGAGCTCTGTGAGAATGCATCTCCAACAGATAATCTCTGTCGTAAAGTCATTTTTTGCAGCTTTT
The DNA here is from genome assembly GCF_027942865.1 of Odontesthes bonariensis. NCBI lineage: Eukaryota > Metazoa > Chordata > Actinopteri > Atheriniformes > Atherinopsidae > Odontesthes > Odontesthes bonariensis. The sequence goes on from NC_134511.1 coordinate 9,590,829, forward strand.
CAAGAGATTCTCTGATGCTGAGGTGTGAAACGGACTTTGGTGAACCCCCAGCTGCTGAGTGACAATGGCACCCTCCCCGTCAGGGAATCGAACCCTGTTCCTCCGCATGACAAACGGATTCTAACCTTTGACCAGCGAAGATTAAGAATACTTTGCTTGACTGTCGTGCCCATGCTGAGAATACAAACTGTAAGAGTATTACTGAAAAATTGACCAAAAAAATCCCTTTGCTATAAAACCTTTCGTTGTAAACCATTTGCATGACTGAGAGCGTACTTTGACTATGGACAGGGTTCCATGGTGTAATGGTTAGCACTCTGGACTTTGAATCCAGTGATTCGAGTTCAAATCTCGGTGGAACCTTCAGGTATGTGAGTTCTGGAAAGAAGATTAGTTGAGTAGGCTAGTCAGTTGGCAAGTCACATTTGAGTGCATGATTGATCAAATCCAGTTGAGAGGATTTGCTGTATCACTAGTTGAACCTTTATGGTGTCTTCTTGAATATTCATTGGCGATGCTTCTATTTTTCCGTGCTCTCCCAGAGTAGTTTGTTAAAATCCCACTTCTGACACAATTTGTTGCCACTCCATAATCTCTTTCCCTCAGCCACAAAATTTGGGAAAACTTTGGACTCCGGAACACTCATCGGCAGCCACAGCGACAGTTTCCGTAGTGTAGCGGTTATCACATTCGCCTAACACGCGAAAGGTCCTCAGTTCGACACTGGGCGGAAACATTACTTTGTCCAGCTTTATTTATTTCATCCTTGTGTGAAGATGTATGACTGCCCGTTACTGATAGCAACATCAACATATTCATCATTTTGGATAGGAGGGGAAACTCATCTGCTATTCTTCTCATTCTATCAAGACAACAGCAAATGTTCTGGACCATAGAAAGCGCATCCCGACCTGCCTCCTATGAGCTGTCCCTAGGCACCACTCCAGGGCTCTGTGAGAATGCATCTCCAACAGATAATCTCTGTCGTAAAGCATTTGCATGACTGAGAGCGTACTTTGACTGTGGAAGGGTTCCATGGTGTAATGGTTAGCACTCTGGACTTTGAATCCAGTGATCCGAGTTCAAATCTCGGTGGAACCTTCAGGTATGTGAGTTCTGGAAAGAAGATCAGTTGAGTAGGCTAGTCAGTTGGCAAGTCACATTTGAGTGCATGATTGATCAAATCCAGTTGAGAGGATTTGCTGTATCACTAGTTGAACCTTTATGGTGTCTTCTTGAATATTTATTGGCGATGCTTCTATTTTTCCGTGCTCTCCCAGAGTAGTTTGTTAAAATCCCACTTCTGACACAATTTTTTGCCATTCAATAATCTCTTTCCCTCAGCCACAAAATTTGGGAAAACTTTGGACTCCGGAACACTCATCAGCAGCCGCAGCGACAGTTTCCGTAGTGTAGCGGTTATCACATTCGCCTAACACGCGAAAGGTCCTCAGTTTGACACTGGGCGGAAACATTACTTGCTCCAGCTTTATTTATTTCATCCTTGTGTGAAGATGTATGACTGCCCGTTACTGATAGCAACATCAACATATTCATCATTTTGGATAGGAAGGGACTCATCTGCTATTCTTCAAATTCTGTCAAGAAAACAGCAAATGTTCTGCACCATAGAAAGCGCATCCCGCCCTGCTTCCTATGAGCTGTCCCTAGGCACCACTCCGGAGCTCTGTGAGAATGCATCTCCAACAGATAATCTCTGTCGTAAAGTCATTTTTTGCAGCTTTTCAAGAGATTCTCTGATGCTGAGGTGTGAAACGGACTTTGGTGAACCCCCAGCTGCTGAGTGACAATGGCACCCTCCCCGTCAGGGAATCGAACCCTGTTCCTCCGCATGACAGACGGATTCTAACCTTTGACCAGCGAAGATTAAGAATACTTTGCTTGACTGTCGTGCCCATGCTGAGAATACAAACTGTAAGAGTATTACTGAAAAATTGACCAAAAAAATCCCTTTGCTATAAAACCTTTCGTTGTAAACCATTTGCATGACTGAGAGCGTACTTTGACTATGGACGGGGTTCCATGGTGTAATGGTTAGCACTCTGGACTTTGAATCCAGTGATTTGAGTTCAAATCTCGGTGGAACCTTCAGGTATGTGAGTTCTGGAAAGAAGATCAGTTGAGTAGGCTAGTCAGTTGGCAAGTAACATTTGAGTGCATGATTGATCAAATCCAGTTGAGAGGATTTGCTGTATCACTAGTTGAACCTTTATGGTGTCTTCTTGAATATTCATTGGCGATGCTTCTATTTTTCCGTGCTCTCCCAGAGTAGTTTGTTAAAATCCCACTTCTGACACAATTTGTTGCCACTCCATAATCTCTTTCCCTCAGCCACAAAATTTGGGAAAACTTTGGACTCCGGAACACTCATCGGCAGCCACAGCGACAGTTTCCGTAGTGTAGCGGTTATCACATTCGCCTAACACGCGAAAGGTCCTCAGTTCGACACTGGGCGGAAACATTACTTTGTCCAGCTTTATTTATTTCATCCTTGTGTGAAGATGTATGACTGCCCGTTACTGATAGCAACATCAACATATTCATCATTTTGGATAGGAGGGGAGACTCATCTGCTATTCTTCACATTCTATCAAGACAACAGCAAATGTTCTGGACCATAGAAAGCGCATCCCGACCTGCCTCCTATGAGCTGTCCCTAGGCACCACTCCAGGGCTCTATGAGAATGCATCTCCAACAGATAATCTCTGTCGTAAAGCATTTGCATGACTGAGAGCGTACTTTGACTGTGGAAGGGTTCCATGGTGTAATGGTTAGCACTCTGGACTTTGAATCCAGTGATCCGAGTTCAAATCTCGGTGGAACCTTCAGGTATGTGAGTTCTGGAAAGAAGATCAGTTGAGTAGGCTAGTCAGTTGGCAAGTCACATTTGAGTGCATGATTGATCAAATCCAGTTGAGAGGATTTGCTGTATCACTAGTTGAACCTTTATGGTGTCTTCTTGAATATTTATTGGCGATGCTTCTATTTTTCCGTGCTCTCCCAGAGTAGTTTGTTAAAATCCCACTTCTGACACAATTTTTTGCCATTCAATAATCTCTTTCCCTCAGCCACAAAATTTGGGAAAACTTTGGTCTCCGGAACACTCATCAGCAGCCGCAGCGACAGTTTCCGTAGTGTAGCGGTTATCACATTCGCCTAACACGCGAAAGGTCCTCAGTTTGACACTGGGCGGAAACATTACTTGCTCCAGCTTTATTTATTTCATCCTTGTGTGAAGATGTATGACTGCCCGTTACTGATAGCAACATCAACATATTCATCATTTTGGATAGGAAGGGACTCATCTGCTATTCTTCACATTCTGTCAAGAAAACAGCAAATGTTCTGCACCATAGAAAGCGCATCCCGCCCTGCTTCCTATGAGCTGTCCCTAGGCACCACTCCGGAGCTCTGTGAGAATGCATCTCCAACAGATAATCTCTGTCGTAAAGTCATTTTTTGCAGCTTTTCAAGAGATTCTCTGATGCTGAGGTGTGAAACGGACTTTGGTGAACCCCCAGCTGCTGAGTGACAATGGCACCCTCCCCGTCAGGGAATCGAACCCTGTTCCTCCGCATGACAGACGGATTCTAACCTTTGACCAGCGAAGATTAAGAATACTTTGCTTGACTGTCGTGCCCATGCTGAGAATACAAACTGTAAGAGTATTACTGAAAAATTGACCAAAAAAATCCCTTTGCTATAAAACCTTTCGTTGTAAACCATTTGCATGACTGAGAGCGTACTTTGACTATGGACGGGGTTCCATGGTGTAATGGTTAGCACTCTGGACTTTGAATCCAGTGATTTGAGTTCAAATCTCGGTGGAACCTTCAGGTATGTGAGTTCTGGAAAGAAGATCAGTTGAGTAGGCTAGTCAGTTGGCAAGTAACATTTGAGTGCATGATTGATCAAATCCAGTTGAGAGGATTTGCTGTATCACTAGTTGAACCTTTATGGTGTCTTCTTGAATATTCATTGGCGATGCTTCTATTTTTCCGTGCTCTCCCAGAGTAGTTTGTTAAAATCCCACTTCTGACACAATTTGTTGCCACTCCATAATCTCTTTCCCTCAGCCACAAAATTTGGGAAAACTTTGGACTCCGGAACACTCATCAGCAGCCACAGCGACAGTTTCCGTAGTGTAGCGGTTATCACATTCGCCTAACACGCGAAAGGTCCTCAGTTCGACACTGGGCGGAAACATTACTTTGTCCAGCTTTATTTATTTCATCCTTGTGTGAAGATGTATGACTGCCCGTTACTGATAGCAACATCAACATATTCATAATTTTGGATAGGAGGGGAGACTCATCTGCTATTCTTCTCATTCTATCAAGACAACAGCAAATGTTCTGGACCATAGAAAGCGCATCCCGACCTGCCTCCTATGAGCTGTCCCTAGGCACCACTCCAGGGCTCTGTGAGAATGCATCTCCAACAGATAATCTCTGTCGTAAAGCATTTGCATGACTGAGAGCGTACTTTGACTGTGGAAGGGTTCCATGGTGTAATGGTTAGCACTCTGGACTTTGAATCCAGTGATCCGAGTTCAAATCTCGGTGGAACCTTCAGGTATGTGAGTTCTGGAAAGAAGATCAGTTGAGTAGGCTAGTCGGTTGGCAAGTCACATTTGAGTGCATGATTGATCAAATCCAGTTGAGAGGATTTGCTGTATCACTAGTTGAACATTTATGGTGTCTTCTTGAATATTTATTGGCGATGCTTCTATTTTTCCGTGCTCTCCCAGAGTAGTTTGTTAAAATCCCACTTCTGACACAATTTTTTGCCACTCCATAATCTCTTTCCCTCAGCCACAAAATTTGGGAATACTTTGGACTCCGGAACACTCATCGGCAGCCACAGCGACAGTTTCCGTAGTGTAGCGGTTATCACATTCGCCTAACACGCGAGAGGTCCTCAGTTGGACACTGGGCGGAAACATTACTTTCTCCAGCTTTTTTTATTTCATCCTTGTGTGAAGATGTATGACTGCCCGTTACTGATAGCAACATCAACATATTCATCATTTTGGATAGGAGGGGAGACTCATCTGCTATTCTTCACATTCTATCAAGAAAACAGCAAATGTTCTGCACCATAGAAAGCGCATCCCGCCCTGCCTCCTATGAGCTGTCCCTAGGCACCACTCCGGAGCTCTGTGAGAATGCATCTCCAACAGATAATCTTTGTCGTAAAGTCATTTTTTGCAGCTTTTCAAGAGATTCTCTGATGCTGAGGTGTGAAACGGACTCTGGTGAACCCCCAGCTGCTGAGTGACAATGGCACCCTCCCCGTCAGGGAATTGAACCCTGTTCCTCCGCATGACAGACGGATTCTAACCTTTGACCAGCGAAGATTAAGAATACTTTGCTTGACTGTCGTGCCCATGCTGAGAATACAAACTGTAAGAGTATTACTGAAAAATTGACCAAAAAAAATCCCTTTGCTATAAAACCTTTCGTTGTAAACCATTTGCATGACTGAGAGCGTACTTTGACTGTGGACTGGGTTCCATGGTGTAATGCTTAGCACTCTGGACTTTGAATCCAGTGATCTGAGTTCAAATCTCAGTGGAACCTTCAGGTATGTGAATTTTGGAAAGAAGATCAGTTGAGTTGGCAAGTCACATTTGAGTGCATGATTGATCAAATCCAGTTGAGAGGATTTGCTGTATCGCTAGTTGAACATTTATGGTGTCTTTTTGAATATTCATTGGCGATGCTTCTATTTTTCCGTGCTCTCCCAGAGTAGTTTGTTAAAATCCCACTTCTGGCACAATTTGTTGCCACTCCATAATCTCTTTCCCTCAGCCACAAAATTTGGGAATACTTTGGACTCCAGAACACTCATCAGCAGCCACAGCGACAGTTTCCATAGTGTAGCGGTTATCACATTCGACTAACACGCGAAAGGTCCTCAGTTCGACACTGGGCGGAAACATTACTTTCTCCAGCTTTTTTATTTCATCCTTGTGTGAAGATGTATGACTGCCCGTTACTGATAGCAACATCAACATATTCATCATTTTGGATAGGAGGGGAGACTCATCTGCTATTCTTCACATTCTATCAAGAAAACAGCAAATGTTCTGCACCATAGAAAGCGCATCCCGCCCTGCCTCCTATGAGCTGTCCCTAGGCACCACCCCGGAGCTCTGTTAGAATGCATCTCCAACAGATAATCTTTGTCGTAAAGTCATTTTTTGCAGCTTTTCAAGAGATTCTCTGATGCTGAGGTGTGAAACGGACTTTGGTGAACCCCCAGCTGTTGAGTGACAATGGCACCCTCCCCGTCAGGGAATCGAACCCTGTTCCTCCGCATGACAGACGGATTCTAACCTTTGACCAGCGAAGATTAAGAATACTTTGCTTGACTGTCGTGCCCATGCTGAGAATACAAACTGTAAGAGTATTACTGAAAAATTGACCAAAAAAATCCCTTTGCTATAAAACCTTTCATTGTAAACCATTTGCATGACTGAGAGCGTACTTTGACTGTGGACGGGGTTCCATGGTGTAATGGTTAGTACTCTGGACTTTAAATCCAGTGATTCGAGTTCAAATCTCAGTGGAACCTTCAGGTATGTGAGTTCTGGAAAGAAGATCAGTTGAGTAGGCTAGTCGGTTGGCAAGTCACATTTGAGTGCATGATTGATCAAATCCAGTTGAGAGGATTTGCTGTATTACTAGTTGAACCTTTATGGTGTCTTCTTGAATATTCATTGGCGATGCTTCTATTTTTCCGTGCTCTCCCAGAGTAGTTTGTTAAAATCCCACTTCTGACACAATTTGTTGCCACTCCATAATCTCTTTCCCTCAGCCACAAAATTTGGGAAAACTTTGGACTCCGGAACACTCATCAGCAGCCACAGCGACAGTTTCTGTAGTGTAGCGGTTATCACATTCGCCTAACACGCGAAAGGTCCTCAGTTCGACACTGGGCGGAAACATTACTTTGTCCAGCTTTATTTATTTCATCCTTGTGTGAAGATGTATGACTGCCCGTTACTGATAGCAACATCAACATATTCATCATTTTGGATAGGAGGGTAGACTCATCTGCTATTCTTCTCATTCTGTCAAGACAACAGCAAATGTTCTGGACCATAGAAAGCGCATCCCGACCTGCCTCCTATGAGCTGTCCCTAGGCACCACTCCAGGGCTCTGTGAGAATGCATCTCCAGCAGATAATCTCTGTCGTAAAGCATTTGCATGACTGAGAGCGTACTTTGACTATGGATTTGCTGTATCACTAGTTGAACCTTTATGGTGTCTTCTTGAATATTCATTGGCGATGCTTCTATTTTTCCGTGCTCTCCCAGAGTATTTTGTTAAAATCCCACTTCTGACACAATTTTTTGCTACTCCAGAATCTCTTTCCCTCAGCCACAAAATTTGGGAATACTTTGGAGTCCGGAACACTCATCGGCAGCCACAGAGACAGTTTCCGTAGTGTAGCGGTTATCACATTCGCCTAACACGCGAAAGGTCCTCAGTTCGACACTGGGCGGAAACATTACTTTGTCCAGCTTTATTTATTTCATCCTTGAGGGACGATGTATGACTGCCCGTTACTGATAGCAACATCAACATATTCATCATTTTGGATATGAGGGGAGACTCATCTGCTATTCTTCTCATTCTGTCAAGACAACAGCAAATGTTCTGGACCATAGAAAGCGCATCCCGACCTGCCTCCTAATAGCTGTCCCTAGGCACCACTCCAGGGCTCTGTGAGAATGCATCTCCAGCAGATAATCTCTGTCGTAAAGCATTTGCATGACTGAGAGCGTACTTTGACTATGGACAGGGTTCCATGGTGTAATGGTTAGCACTCTGGACTTTGAATCCAGTGATCAGAGTTCAAATCTCGGTGGAACCTTCAGGTATGTGAGTTCTGGAAAGAAGATCAGTTGAGTAGGCTAGTCAGTTGGCAAGTCATATTTGAGTGCATGATTGATCAAATCCAGTTGAGAGGATTTGCTGTATCGCTAGTTGAACCTTTATGGTGTCTTCTTGAATATTCATTGGCGATGCTTCTATTTTTCCGTGCTCTCCCAGAATAGTTTGTTAAAATCCCACTTCTGACACAATTTGTTGCCACTCCATAATCTCTTTCCCTCAGCCACAAAATTTGGGAATACTTTGGAGTCCGGAACACTCATCGGCAGCCACAGCGACAGTTTCCGTAGTGTAGCGGTTATCACATTCGCCTAACACGCGAACGGTCCTCAGTTCGACACTGGGCGGAAACATTACTTTGTCCAGCTTTATTTATTTCATCCTTGTGTGAAGATGTATGACTGCCCGTTACTGATAGCAACATCAACATATTCATCATTTTGGATAGGAGGGGAGACTCATCTGCTATTCTTCACATTCTATCAAGACAACAGCAAATGTTCTGGACCATAGAAAGCGCATCCCGACCTGCCTCCTATGAGCTGTCCCTAGGCACCACTCCAGGGCTCTGTGAGAATGCATCTCCAACAGATAATCTCTGTCGTAAAGCATTTGCATGACTGAGAGCGTACTTTGACTGTGGAAGGGTTCCATGGTGTAATGGTTAGCACTCTGGACTTTGAATCCAGTGATCCGAGTTCAAATCTCGTTGGAACCTTCAGGTATGTGAGTTCTGGAAAGAAGATCAGTTGAGTAGGCTAGTCAGTTGGCAAGTCACATTTGAGTGCATGATTGATCAAATCCAGTTGAGAGGATTTGCTGTATCACTAGTTGAACCTTTATGGTGTCTTCTTGAATATTTATTGGCGATGCTTCTATTTTTCCGTGCTCTCCCAGAGTAGTTTGTTAAAATCCCACTTCTGACACAATTTTTTGCCATTCAATAATCTCTTTCCCTCAGCCACAAAATTTGGGAAAACTTTGGACTCCGGAACACTCATCAGCAGCCGCAGCGACAGTTTCTGTAGTGTAGCGGTTATCACATTCGCCTAACACGCGAAAGGTCCTCAGTTTGACACTGGGCGGAAACATTACTTGCTCCAGCTTTATTTATTTCATCCTTGTGTGAAGATGTATGACTGCCCGTTACTGATAGCAACATCAACATATTCATCATTTTGGATAGGAAGGGACTCATCTGCTATTCTTCACATTCTGTCAAGAAAACAGCAAATGTTCTGCACCATAGAAAGCGCATCCCGCCCTGCTTCCTATGAGCTGTCCCTAGGCACCACTCCGGAGCTCTGTGAGAATGCATCTCCAACAGATAATCTCTGTCGTAAAGTCATTTTTTGCAGCTTTTCAAGAGATTCTCTGATGCTGAGGTGTGAAACGGACTTTGGTGAACCCCCAGCTGCTGAGTGACAATGGCACCCTCCCCGTCAGGGAATCGAACCCTGTTCCTCCGCATGACAAACGGATTCTAACCTTTGACCAGCGAAGATTAAGAATACTTTGCTTGACTGTCGTGCCCATGCTGAGAATACAAACTGTAAGAGTATTACTGAAAAATTGACCAAAAAAATCCCTTTGCTATAAAACCTTTCGTTGTAAACCATTTGCATGACTGAGAGCGTACTTTGACTATGGACAGGGTTCCATGGTGTAATGGTTAGCACTCTGGACTTTGAATCCAGTGATTCGAGTTCAAATCTCGGTGGAACCTTCAGGTATGTGAGTTCTGGAAAGAAGATTAGTTGAGTAGGCTAGTCAGTTGGCAAGTCACATTTGAGTGCATGATTGATCAAATCCAGTTGAGAGGATTTGCTGTATCACTAGTTGAACCTTTATGGTGTCTTCTTGAATATTCATTGGCGATGCTTCTATTTTTCCGTGCTCTCCCAGAGTAGTTTGTTAAAATCCCACTTCTGACACAATTTGTTGCCACTCCATAATCTCTTTCCCTCAGCCACAAAATTTGGGAAAACTTTGGACTCCGGAACACTCATCGGCAGCCACAGCGACAGTTTCCGTAGTGTAGCGGTTATCACATTCGCCTAACACGCGAAAGGTCCTCAGTTCGACACTGGGCGGAAACATTACTTTGTCCAGCTTTATTTATTTCATCCTTGTGTGAAGATGTATGACTGCCCGTTACTGATAGCAACATCAACATATTCATCATTTTGGATAGGAGGGGAAACTCATCTGCTATTCTTCTCATTCTATCAAGACAACAGCAAATGTTCTGGACCATAGAAAGCGCATCCCGACCTGCCTCCTATGAGCTGTCCCTAGGCACCACTCCAGGGCTCTGTGAGAATGCATCTCCAACAGATAATCTCTGTCGTAAAGCATTTGCATGACTGAGAGCGTACTTTGACTGTGGAAGGGTTCCATGGTGTAATGGTTAGCACTCTGGACTTTGAATCCAGTGATCCGAGTTCAAATCTCGTTGGAACCTTCAGGTATGTGAGTTCTGGAAAGAAGATCAGTTGAGTAGGCTAGTCAGTTGGCAAGTCACATTTGAGTGCATGATTGATCAAATCCAGTTGAGAGGATTTGCTGTATCACTAGTTGAACCTTTATGGTGTCTTCTTGAATATTTATTGGCGATGCTTCTATTTTTCCGTGCTCTCCCAGAGTAGTTTGTTAAAATCCCACTTCTGACACAATTTTTTGCCATTCAATAATCTCTTTCCCTCAGCCACAAAATTTGGGAAAACTTTGGACTCCGGAACACTCATCAGCAGCCGCAGCGACAGTTTCCGTAGTGTAGCGGTTATCACATTCGCCTAACACGCGAAAGGTCCTCAGTTTGACACTGGGCGGAAACATTACTTGCTCCAGCTTTATTTATTTCATCCTTGTGTGAAGATGTATGACTGCCCGTTACTGATAGCAACATCAACATATTCATCATTTTGGATAGGAAGGGACTCATCTGCTATTCTTCAAATTCTGTCAAGAAAACAGCAAATGTTCTGCACCATAGAAAGCGCATCCCGCCCTGCTTCCTATGAGCTGTCCCTAGGCACCACTCCGGAGCTCTGTGAGAATGCATCTCCAACAGATAATCTCTGTCGTAAAGTCATTTTTTGCAGCTTTTCAAGAGATTCTCTGATGCTGAGGTGTGAAACGGACTTTGGTGAACCCCCAGCTGCTGAGTGACAATGGCACCCTCCCCGTCAGGGAATCGAACCCTGTTCCTCCGCATGACAGACGGATTCTAACCTTTGACCAGCGAAGATTAAGAATACTTTGCTTGACTGTCGTGCCCATGCTGAGAATACAAACTGTAAGAGTATTACTGAAAAATTGACCAAAAAAATCCCTTTGCTATAAAACCTTTCGTTGTAAACCATTTGCATGACTGAGAGCGTACTTTGACTATGGACGGGGTTCCATGGTGTAATGGTTAGCACTCTGGACTTTGAATCCAGTGATTTGAGTTCAAATCTCGGTGGAACCTTCAGGTATGTGAGTTCTGGAAAGAAGATCAGTTGAGTAGGCTAGTCAGTTGGCAAGTAACATTTGAGTGCATGATTGATCAAATCCAGTTGAGAGGATTTGCTGTATCACTAGTTGAACCTTTATGGTGTCTTCTTGAATATTCATTGGCGATGCTTCTATTTTTCCGTGCTCTCCCAGAGTAGTTTGTTAAAATCCCACTTCTGACACAATTTGTTGCCACTCCATAATCTCTTTCCCTCAGCCACAAAATTTGGGAAAACTTTGGACTCCGGAACACTCATCGGCAGCCACAGCGACAGTTTCCGTAGTGTAGCGGTTATCACATTCGCCTAACACGCGAAAGGTCCTCAGTTCGACACTGGGCGGAAACATTACTTTGTCCAGCTTTATTTATTTCATCCTTGTGTGAAGATGTATGACTGCCCGTTACTGATAGCAACATCAACATATTCATCATTTTGGATAGGAGGGGAGACTCATCTGCTATTCTTCACATTCTATCAAGACAACAGCAAATGTTCTGCACCATAGAAAGCGCATCCCGCCCTGCCTCCTATGAGCTGTCCCTAGGCACCACTCCGGAGCTCTGTGAGAATGCATCTCCAACAGATAATCTCTGTCGTAAAGCATTTGCATGACTGAGAGCGTACTTTGACTGTGGAAGGGTTCCATGGTGTAATGGTTAGCACTCTGGACTTTGAATCCAGTGATCCGAGTTCAAATCTCGGTGGAACCTTCAGGTATGTGAGTTCTGGAAAGAAGATCAGTTGAGTAGGCTAGTCAGTTGGCAAGTCACATTTGAGTGCATGATTGATCAAATCCAGTTGAGAGGATTTGCTGTATCACTAGTTGAACCTTTATGGTGTCTTCTTGAATATTTATTGGCGATGCTTCTATTTTTCCGTGCTCTCCCAGAGTAGTTTGTTAAAATCCCACTTCTGACACAATTTTTTGCCATTCAATAATCTCTTTCCCTCAGCCACAAAATTTGGGAAAACTTTGGTCTCCGGAACACTCATCAGCAGCCGCAGCGACAGTTTCCGTAGTGTAGCGGTTATCACATTCGCCTAACACGCGAAAGGTCCTCAGTTTGACACTGGGCGGAAACATTACTTGCTCCAGCTTTATTTATTTCATCCTTGTGTGAAGATGTATGACTGCCCGTTACTGATAGCAACATCAACATATTCATCATTTTGGATAGGAAGGGACTCATCTGCTATTCTTCACATTCTGTCAAGAAAACAGCAAATGTTCTGCACCATAGAAAGCGCATCCCGCCCTGCTTCCTATGAGCTGTCCCTAGGCACCACTCCGGAGCTCTGTGAGAATGCATCTCCAACAGATAATCTCTGTCGTAAAGTCATTTTTTGCAGCTTTTCAAGAGATTCTCTGATGCTGAGGTGTGAAACGGACTTTGGTGAACCCCCAGCTGCTGAGTGACAATGGCACCCTCCCCGTCAGGGAATCGAACCCTGTTCCTCCGCATGACAAACGGATTCTAACCTTTGACCAGCGAAGATTAAGAATACTTTGCTTGACTGTCGTGCCCATGCTGAGAATACAAACTGTAAGAGTATTACTGAAAAATTGACCAAAAAAATCCCTTTGCTATAAAACCTTTCGTTGTAAACCATTTGCATGACTGAGAGCGTACTTTGACTATGGACAGGGTTCCATGGTGTAATGGTTAGCACTCTGGACTTTGAATCCAGTGATTCGAGTTCAAATCTCGGTGGAACCTTCAGGTATGTGAGTTCTGGAAAGAAGATTAGTTGAGTAGGCTAGTCAGTTGGCAAGTCACATTTGAGTGCATGATTGATCAAATCCAGTTGAGAGGATTTGCTGTATCACTAGTTGAACCTTTATGGTGTCTTCTTGAATATTCATTGGCGATGCTTCTATTTTTCCGTGCTCTCCCAGAGTAGTTTGTTAAAATCCCACTTCTGACACAATTTGTTGCCACTCCATAATCTCTTTCCCTCAGCCACAAAATTTGGGAAAACTTTGGACTCCGGAACACTCATCGGCAGCCACAGCGACAGTTTCCGTAGTGTAGCGGTTATCACATTCGCCTAACACGCGAAAGGTCCTCAGTTCGACACTGGGCGGAAACATTACTTTGTCCAGCTTTATTTATTTCATCCTTGTGTGAAGATGTATGACTGCCCGTTACTGATAGCAACATCAACATATTCATCATTTTGGATAGGAGGGGAAACTCATCTGCTATTCTTCTCATTCTATCAAGACAACAGCAAATGTTCTGGACCATAGAAAGCGCATCCCGACCTGCCTCCTATGAGCTGTCCCTAGGCACCACTCCAGGGCTCTGTGAGAATGCATCTCCAACAGATAATCTCTGTCGTAAAGCATTTGCATGACTGAGAGCGTACTTTGACTGTGGAAGGGTTCCATGGTGTAATGGTTAGCACTCTGGACTTTGAATCCAGTGATCCGAGTTCAAATCTCGTTGGAACCTTCAGGTATGTGAGTTCTGGAAAGAAGATCAGTTGAGTAGGCTAGTCAGTTGGCAAGTCACATTTGAGTGCATGATTGATCAAATCCAGTTGAGAGGATTTGCTGTATCACTAGTTGAACCTTTATGGTGTCTTCTTGAATATTTATTGGCGATGCTTCTATTTTTCCGTGCTCTCCCAGAGTAGTTTGTTAAAATCCCACTTCTGACACAATTTTTTGCCATTCAATAATCTCTTTCCCTCAGCCACAAAATTTGGGAAAACTTTGGACTCCGGAACACTCATCAGCAGCCGCAGCGACAGTTTCCGTAGTGTAGCGGTTATCACATTCGCCTAACACGCGAAAGGTCCTCAGTTTGACACTGGGCGGAAACATTACTTGCTCCAGCTTTATTTATTTCATCCTTGTGTGAAGATGTATGACTGCCCGTTACTGATAGCAACATCAACATATTCATCATTTTGGATAGGAAGGGACTCATCTGCTATTCTTCAAATTCTGTCAAGAAAACAGCAAATGTTCTGCACCATAGAAAGCGCATCCCGCCCTGCTTCCTATGAGCTGTCCCTAGGCACCACTCCGGAGCTCTGTGAGAATGCATCTCCAACAGATAATCTCTGTCGTAAAGTCATTTTTTGCAGCTTTTCAAGAGATTCTCTGATGCTGAGGTGTGAAACGGACTTTGGTGAACCCCCAGCTGCTGAGTGACAATGGCACCCTCCCCGTCAGGGAATCGAACCCTGTTCCTCCGCATGACAGACGGATTCTAACCTTTGACCAGCGAAGATTAAGAATACTTTGCTTGACTGTCGTGCCCATGCTGAGAATACAAACTGTAAGAGTATTACTGAAAAATTGACCAAAAAAATCCCTTTGCTATAAAACCTTTCGTTGTAAACCATTTGCATGACTGAGAGCGTACTTTGACTATGGACGGGGTTCCATGGTGTAATGGTTAGCACTCTGGACTTTGAATCCAGTGATTTGAGTTCAAATCTCGGTGGAACCTTCAGGTATGTGAGTTCTGGAAAGAAGATCAGTTGAGTAGGCTAGTCAGTTGGCAAGTAACATTTGAGTGCATGATTGATCAAATCCAGTTGAGAGGATTTGCTGTATCACTAGTTGAACCTTTATGGTGTCTTCTTGAATATTCATTGGCGATGCTTCTATTTTTCCGTGCTCTCCCAGAGTAGTTTGTTAAAATCCCACTTCTGACACAATTTGTTGCCACTCCATAATCTCTTTCCCTCAGCCACAAAATTTGGGAAAACTTTGGACTCCGGAACACTCATCGGCAGCCACAGCGACAGTTTCCGTAGTGTAGCGGTTATCACATTCGCCTAACACGCGAAAGGTCCTCAGTTCGACACTGGGCGGAAACATTACTTTGTCCAGCTTTATTTATTTCATCCTTGTGTGAAGATGTATGACTGCCCGTTACTGATAGCAACATCAACATATTCATCATTTTGGATAGGAGGGGAGACTCATCTGCTATTCTTCACATTCTATCAAGACAACAGCAAATGTTCTGCACCATAGAAAGCGCATCCCGCCCTGCCTCCTATGAGCTGTCCCTAGGCACCACTCCGGAGCTCTGTGAGAATGCATCTCCAACAGATAATCTCTGTCGTAAAGCATTTGCATGACTGAGAGCGTACTTTGACTGTGGAAGGGTTCCATGGTGTAATGGTTAGCACTCTGGACTTTGAATCCAGTGATCCGAGTTCAAATCTCGGTGGAACCTTCAGGTATGTGAGTTCTGGAAAGAAGATCAGTTGAGTAGGCTAGTCAGTTGGCAAGTCACATTTGAGTGCATGATTGATCAAATCCAGTTGAGAGGATTTGCTGTATCACTAGTTGAACCTTTATGGTGTCTTCTTGAATATTTATTGGCGATGCTTCTATTTTTCCGTGCTCTCCCAGAGTAGTTTGTTAAAATCCCACTTCTGACACAATTTTTTGCCATTCAATAATCTCTTTCCCTCAGCCACAAAATTTGGGAAAACTTTGGTCTCCGGAACACTCATCAGCAGCCGCAGCGACAGTTTCCGTAGTGTAGCGGTTATCACATTCGCCTAACACGCGAAAGGTCCTCAGTTTGACACTGGGCGGAAACATTACTTGCTCCAGCTTTATTTATTTCATCCTTGTGTGAAGATGTATGACTGCCCGTTACTGATAGCAACATCAACATATTCATCATTTTGGATAGGAAGGGACTCATCTGCTATTCTTCACATTCTGTCAAGAAAACAGCAAATGTTCTGCACCATAGAAAGCGCATCCCGCCCTGCTTCCTATGAGCTGTCCCTAGGCACCACTCCGGAGCTCTGTGAGAATGCATCTCCAACAGATAATCTCTGTCGTAAAGTCATTTTTTGCAGCTTTTCAAGAGATTCTCTGATGCTGAGGTGTGAAACGGACTTTGGTGAACCCCCAGCTGCTGAGTGACAATGGCACCCTCCCCGTCAGGGAATCGAACCCTGTTCCTCCGCATGACAGACGGATTCTAACCTTTGACCAGCGAAGATTAAGAATACTTTGCTTGACTGTCGTGCCCATGCTGAGAATACAAACTGTAAGAGTATTACTGAAAAATTGACCAAAAAAATCCCTTTGCTATAAAACCTTTCGTTGTAAACCATTTGCATGACTGAGAGCGTACTTTGACTATGGACGGGGTTCCATGGTGTAATGGTTAGCACTCTGGACTTTGAATCCAGTGATTTGAGTTCAAATCTCGGTGGAACCTTCAGGTATGTGAGTTCTGGAAAGAAGATCAGTTGAGTAGGCTAGTCAGTTGGCAAGTAACATTTGAGTGCATGATTGATCAAATCCAGTTGAGAGGATTTGCTGTATCACTAGTTGAACCTTTATGGTGTCTTCTTGAATATTCATTGGCGATGCTTCTATTTTTCCGTGCTCTCCCAGAGTAGTTTGTTAAAATCCCACTTCTGACACAATTTGTTGCCACTCCATAATCTCTTTCCCTCAGCCACAAAATTTGGGAAAACTTTGGACTCCGGAACACTCATCAGCAGCCACAGCGACAGTTTCCGTAGTGTAGCGGTTATCACATTCGCCTAACACGCGAAAGGTCCTCAGTTCGACACTGGGCGGAAACATTACTTTGTCCAGCTTTATTTATTTCATCCTTGTGTGAAGATGTATGACTGCCCGTTACTGATAGCAACATCAACATATTCATAATTTTGGATAGGAGGGGAGACTCATCTGCTATTCTTCTCATTCTATCAAGACAACAGCAAATGTTCTGGACCATAGAAAGCGCATCCCGACCTGCCTCCTATGAGCTGTCCCTAGGCACCACTCCAGGGCTCTGTGAGAATGCATCTCCAACAGATAATCTCTGTCGTAAAGCATTTGCATGACTGAGAGCGTACTTTGACTGTGGAAGGGTTCCATGGTGTAATGGTTAGCACTCTGGACTTTGAATCCAGTGATCCGAGTTCAAATCTCGGTGGAACCTTCAGGTATGTGAGTTCTGGAAAGAAGATCAGTTGAGTAGGCTAGTCGGTTGGCAAGTCACATTTGAGTGCATGATTGATCAAATCCAGTTGAGAGGATTTGCTGTATCACTAGTTGAACATTTATGGTGTCTTCTTGAATATTTATTGGCGATGCTTCTATTTTTCCGTGCTCTCCCAGAGTAGTTTGTTAAAATCCCACTTCTGACACAATTTTTTGCCACTCCATAATCTCTTTCCCTCAGCCACAAAATTTGGGAATACTTTGGACTCCGGAACACTCATCGGCAGCCACAGCGACAGTTTCCGTAGTGTAGCGGTTATCACATTCGCCTAACACGCGAGAGGTCCTCAGTTGGACACTGGGCGGAAACATTACTTTCTCCAGCTTTTTTTATTTCATCCTTGTGTGAAGATGTATGACTGCCCGTTACTGATAGCAACATCAACATATTCATCATTTTGGATAGGAGGGGAGACTCATCTGCTATTCTTCACATTCTATCAAGAAAACAGCAA
This sequence comes from Odontesthes bonariensis, assembly GCF_027942865.1. Classification (NCBI taxonomy): domain Eukaryota; kingdom Metazoa; phylum Chordata; class Actinopteri; order Atheriniformes; family Atherinopsidae; genus Odontesthes; species Odontesthes bonariensis. The sequence continues at coordinate 9,608,721 of NC_134511.1, forward strand.
ATGTTCTGCACCATAGAAAGCGCATCCCGCCCTGCCTCCTATGAGCTGTCCCTAGGCACCACTCCGGAGCTCTGTGAGAATGCATCTCCAACAGATAATCTTTGTCGTAAAGTCATTTTTTGCAGCTTTTCAAGAGATTCTCTGATGCTGAGGTGTGAAACGGACTCTGGTGAACCCCCAGCTGCTGAGTGACAATGGCACCCTCCCCGTCAGGGAATTGAACCCTGTTCCTCCGCATGACAGACGGATTCTAACCTTTGACCAGCGAAGATTAAGAATACTTTGCTTGACTGTCGTGCCCATGCTGAGAATACAAACTGTAAGAGTATTACTGAAAAATTGACCAAAAAAAATCCCTTTGCTATAAAACCTTTCGTTGTAAACCATTTGCATGACTGAGAGCGTACTTTGACTGTGGACTGGGTTCCATGGTGTAATGCTTAGCACTCTGGACTTTGAATCCAGTGATCTGAGTTCAAATCTCAGTGGAACCTTCAGGTATGTGAATTTTGGAAAGAAGATCAGTTGAGTTGGCAAGTCACATTTGAGTGCATGATTGATCAAATCCAGTTGAGAGGATTTGCTGTATCGCTAGTTGAACATTTATGGTGTCTTTTTGAATATTCATTGGCGATGCTTCTATTTTTCCGTGCTCTCCCAGAGTAGTTTGTTAAAATCCCACTTCTGGCACAATTTGTTGCCACTCCATAATCTCTTTCCCTCAGCCACAAAATTTGGGAATACTTTGGACTCCAGAACACTCATCAGCAGCCACAGCGACAGTTTCCATAGTGTAGCGGTTATCACATTCGACTAACACGCGAAAGGTCCTCAGTTCGACACTGGGCGGAAACATTACTTTCTCCAGCTTTTTTATTTCATCCTTGTGTGAAGATGTATGACTGCCCGTTACTGATAGCAACATCAACATATTCATCATTTTGGATAGGAGGGGAGACTCATCTGCTATTCTTCACATTCTATCAAGAAAACAGCAAATGTTCTGCACCATAGAAAGCGCATCCCGCCCTGCCTCCTATGAGCTGTCCCTAGGCACCACCCCGGAGCTCTGTTAGAATGCATCTCCAACAGATAATCTTTGTCGTAAAGTCATTTTTTGCAGCTTTTCAAGAGATTCTCTGATGCTGAGGTGTGAAACGGACTTTGGTGAACCCCCAGCTGTTGAGTGACAATGGCACCCTCCCCGTCAGGGAATCGAACCCTGTTCCTCCGCATGACAGACGGATTCTAACCTTTGACCAGCGAAGATTAAGAATACTTTGCTTGACTGTCGTGCCCATGCTGAGAATACAAACTGTAAGAGTATTACTGAAAAATTGACCAAAAAAATCCCTTTGCTATAAAACCTTTCATTGTAAACCATTTGCATGACTGAGAGCGTACTTTGACTGTGGACGGGGTTCCATGGTGTAATGGTTAGTACTCTGGACTTTAAATCCAGTGATTCGAGTTCAAATCTCAGTGGAACCTTCAGGTATGTGAGTTCTGGAAAGAAGATCAGTTGAGTAGGCTAGTCGGTTGGCAAGTCACATTTGAGTGCATGATTGATCAAATCCAGTTGAGAGGATTTGCTGTATTACTAGTTGAACCTTTATGGTGTCTTCTTGAATATTCATTGGCGATGCTTCTATTTTTCCGTGCTCTCCCAGAGTAGTTTGTTAAAATCCCACTTCTGACACAATTTGTTGCCACTCCATAATCTCTTTCCCTCAGCCACAAAATTTGGGAAAACTTTGGACTCCGGAACACTCATCAGCAGCCACAGCGACAGTTTCTGTAGTGTAGCGGTTATCACATTCGCCTAACACGCGAAAGGTCCTCAGTTCGACACTGGGCGGAAACATTACTTTGTCCAGCTTTATTTATTTCATCCTTGTGTGAAGATGTATGACTGCCCGTTACTGATAGCAACATCAACATATTCATCATTTTGGATAGGAGGGTAGACTCATCTGCTATTCTTCTCATTCTGTCAAGACAACAGCAAATGTTCTGGACCATAGAAAGCGCATCCCGACCTGCCTCCTATGAGCTGTCCCTAGGCACCACTCCAGGGCTCTGTGAGAATGCATCTCCAGCAGATAATCTCTGTCGTAAAGCATTTGCATGACTGAGAGCGTACTTTGACTATGGATTTGCTGTATCACTAGTTGAACCTTTATGGTGTCTTCTTGAATATTCATTGGCGATGCTTCTATTTTTCCGTGCTCTCCCAGAGTATTTTGTTAAAATCCCACTTCTGACACAATTTTTTGCTACTCCAGAATCTCTTTCCCTCAGCCACAAAATTTGGGAATACTTTGGAGTCCGGAACACTCATCGGCAGCCACAGAGACAGTTTCCGTAGTGTAGCGGTTATCACATTCGCCTAACACGCGAAAGGTCCTCAGTTCGACACTGGGCGGAAACATTACTTTGTCCAGCTTTATTTATTTCATCCTTGAGTGAAGATGTATGACTGCCCGTTACTGATAGCAACATCAACATATTCATCATTTTGGATATGAGGGGAGACTCATCTGCTATTCTTCTCATTCTGTCAAGACAACAGCAAATGTTCTGGACCATAGAAAGCGCATCCCGACCTGCCTCCTAATAGCTGTCCCTAGGCACCACTCCAGGGCTCTGTGAGAATGCATCTCCAGCAGATAATCTCTGTCGTAAAGCATTTGCATGACTGAGAGCGTACTTTGACTATGGACAGGGTTCCATGGTGTAATGGTTAGCACTCTGGACTTTGAATCCAGTGATCAGAGTTCAAATCTCGGTGGAACCTTCAGGTATGTGAGTTCTGGAAAGAAGATCAGTTGAGTAGGCTAGTCAGTTGGCAAGTCATATTTGAGTGCATGATTGATCAAATCCAGTTGAGAGGATTTGCTGTATCGCTAGTTGAACCTTTATGGTGTCTTCTTGAATATTCATTGGCGATGCTTCTATTTTTCCGTGCTCTCCCAGAATAGTTTGTTAAAATCCCACTTCTGACACAATTTGTTGCCACTCCATAATCTCTTTCCCTCAGCCACAAAATTTGGGAATACTTTGGAGTCCGGAACACTCATCGGCAGCCACAGCGACAGTTTCCGTAGTGTAGCGGTTATCACATTCGCCTAACACGCGAACGGTCCTCAGTTCGACACTGGGCGGAAACATTACTTTGTCCAGCTTTATTTATTTCATCCTTGTGTGAAGATGTATGACTGCCCGTTACTGATAGCAACATCAACATATTCATCATTTTGGATAGGAGGGGAGACTCATCTGCTATTCTTCACATTCTATCAAGACAACAGCAAATGTTCTGGACCATAGAAAGCGCATCCCGACCTGCCTCCTATGAGCTGTCCCTAGGCACCACTCCAGGGCTCTGTGAGAATGCATCTCCAACAGATAATCTCTGTCGTAAAGCATTTGCATGACTGAGAGCGTACTTTGACTGTGGAAGGGTTCCATGGTGTAATGGTTAGCACTCTGGACTTTGAATCCAGTGATCCGAGTTCAAATCTCGTTGGAACCTTCAGGTATGTGAGTTCTGGAAAGAAGATCAGTTGAGTAGGCTAGTCAGTTGGCAAGTCACATTTGAGTGCATGATTGATCAAATCCAGTTGAGAGGATTTGCTGTATCACTAGTTGAACCTTTATGGTGTCTTCTTGAATATTTATTGGCGATGCTTCTATTTTTCCGTGCTCTCCCAGAGTAGTTTGTTAAAATCCCACTTCTGACACAATTTTTTGCCATTCAATAATCTCTTTCCCTCAGCCACAAAATTTGGGAAAACTTTGGACTCCGGAACACTCATCAGCAGCCGCAGCGACAGTTTCTGTAGTGTAGCGGTTATCACATTCGCCTAACACGCGAAAGGTCCTCAGTTTGACACTGGGCGGAAACATTACTTGCTCCAGCTTTATTTATTTCATCCTTGTGTGAAGATGTATGACTGCCCGTTACTGATAGCAACATCAACATATTCATCATTTTGGATAGGAAGGGACTCATCTGCTATTCTTCACATTCTGTCAAGAAAACAGCAAATGTTCTGCACCATAGAAAGCGCATCCCGCCCTGCTTCCTATGAGCTGTCCCTAGGCACCACTCCGGAGCTCTGTGAGAATGCATCTCCAACAGATAATCTCTGTCGTAAAGTCATTTTTTGCAGCTTTTCAAGAGATTCTCTGATGCTGAGGTGTGAAACGGACTTTGGTGAACCCCCAGCTGCTGAGTGACAATGGCACCCTCCCCGTCAGGGAATCGAACCCTGTTCCTCCGCATGACAGACGGATTCTAACCTTTGACCAGCGAAGATTAAGAATACTTTGCTTGACTGTCGTGCCCATGCTGAGAATACAAACTGTAAGAGTATTACTGAAAAATTGACCAAAAAAATCCCTTTGCTATAAAACCTTTCGTTGTAAACCATTTGCATGACTGAGAGCGTACTTTGACTATGGACGGGGTTCCATGGTGTAATGGTTAGCACTCTGGACTTTGAATCCAGTGATTTGAGTTCAAATCTCGGTGGAACCTTCAGGTATGTGAGTTCTGGAAAGAAGATCAGTTGAGTAGGCTAGTCAGTTGGCAAGTAACATTTGAGTGCATGATTGATCAAATCCAGTTGAGAGGATTTGCTGTATCACTAGTTGAACCTTTATGGTGTCTTCTTGAATATTCATTGGCGATGCTTCTATTTTTCCGTGCTCTCCCAGAGTAGTTTGTTAAAATCCCACTTCTGACACAATTTGTTGCCACTCCATAATCTCTTTCCCTCAGCCACAAAATTTGGGAAAACTTTGGACTCCGGAACACTCATCAGCAGCCACAGCGACAGTTTCCGTAGTGTAGCGGTTATCACATTCGCCTAACACGCGAAAGGTCCTCAGTTCGACACTGGGCGGAAACATTACTTTGTCCAGCTTTATTTATTTCATCCTTGTGTGAAGATGTATGACTGCCCGTTACTGATAGCAACATCAACATATTCATAATTTTGGATAGGAGGGGAGACTCATCTGCTATTCTTCTCATTCTGTCAAGACAACAGCAAATGTTCTGGACCATAGAAAGCGCATCCCGACCTGCCTCCTATGAGCTGTCCCTAGGCACCACTCCAGGGCTCTGTGAGAATGCATCTCCAACAGATAATCTCTGTCGTAAAGCATTTGCATGACTGAGAGCGTACTTTGACTGTGGAAGGGTTCCATGGTGTAATGGTTAGCACTCTGGATTTTGAATCCAGTGATCAGAGTTCAAATCTCGGTGGAACCTTCAGGTATGTGAGTTCTGGAAAGAAGATCAGTTGAGTTGGCAAGTCACATTTGAGTGCATGATTGATCAAATCCAGTTGAGAGGATTTGCTGTATCGCTAGTTGAACATTTATGGTGTCTTTTTGAATATTCATTGGCGATGCTTCTATTTTTCCGTGCTCTCCCAGAGTAGTTTGTTAAAATCCCACTTCTGGCACAATTTGTTGCCACTCCATAATCTCTTTCCCTCAGCCACAAAATTTGGGAATACTTTGGACTCCAGAACACTCATCAGCAGCCACAGCGACAGTTTCCATAGTGTAGCGGTTATCACATTCGACTAACACGCGAAAGGTCCTCAGTTCGACACTGGGCGGAAACATTACTTTCTCCAGCTTTTTTATTTCATCCTTGTGTGAAGATGTATGACTGCCCGTTACTGATAGCAACATCAACATATTCATCATTTTGGATAGGAGGGGAGACTCATCTGCTATTCTTCACATTCTATCAAGAAAACAGCAAATGTTCTGCACCATAGAAAGCGCATCCCGCCCTGCCTCCTATGAGCTGTCCCTAGGCACCACCCCGGAGCTCTGTTAGAATGCATCTCCAACAGATAATCTTTGTCGTAAAGTCATTTTTTGCAGCTTTTCAAGAGATTCTCTGATGCTGAGGTGTGAAACGGACTTTGGTGAACCCCCAGCTGTTGAGTGACAATGGCACCCTCCCCGTCAGGGAATCGAACCCTGTTCCTCCGCATGACAGACGGATTCTAACCTTTGACCAGCGAAGATTAAGAATACTTTGCTTGACTGTCGTGCCCATGCTGAGAATACAAACTGTAAGAGTATTACTGAAAAATTGACCAAAAAAATCCCTTTGCTATAAAACCTTTCATTGTAAACCATTTGCATGACTGAGAGCGTACTTTGACTGTGGACAGGGTTCCATGGTGTAATGGTTAGTACTCTGGACTTTAAATCCAGTGATTCGAGTTCAAATCTCAGTGGAACCTTCAGGTATGTGAGTTCTGGAAAGAAGATCAGTTGAGTAGGCTAGTCGGTTGGCAAGTCACATTTGAGTGCATGATTGATCAAATCCAGTTGAGAGGATTTGCTGTATTACTAGTTGAACCTTTATGGTGTCTTCTTGAATATTCATTGGCGATGCTTCTATTTTTCCGTGCTCTCCCAGAGTAGTTTGTTAAAATCCCACTTCTGACACAATTTGTTGCCACTCCATAATCTCTTTCCCTCAGCCACAAAATTTGGGAAAACTTTGGACTCCGGAACACTCATCAGCAGCCACAGCGACAGTTTCTGTAGTGTAGCGGTTATCACATTCGCCTAACACGCGAAAGGTCCTCAGTTCGACACTGGGCGGAAACATTACTTTGTCCAGCTTTATTTATTTCATCCTTGTGTGAAGATGTATGACTGCCCGTTACTGATAGCAACATCAACATATTCATCATTTTGGATAGGAGGGTAGACTCATCTGCTATTCTTCTCATTCTGTCAAGACAACAGCAAATGTTCTGGACCATAGAAAGCGCATCCCGACCTGCCTCCTATGAGCTGTCCCTAGGCACCACTCCAGGGCTCTGTGAGAATGCATCTCCAGCAGATAATCTCTGTCGTAAAGCATTTGCATGACTGAGAGCGTACTTTGACTATGGATTTGCTGTATCACTAGTTGAACCTTTATGGTGTCTTCTTGAATATTCATTGGCGATGCTTCTATTTTTCCGTGCTCTCCCAGAGTATTTTGTTAAAATCCCACTTCTGACACAATTTTTTGCTACTCCAGAATCTCTTTCCCTCAGCCACAAAATTTGGGAATACTTTGGAGTCCGGAACACTCATCGGCAGCCACAGAGACAGTTTCCGTAGTGTAGCGGTTATCACATTCGCCTAACACGCGAAAGGTCCTCAGTTCGACACTGGGCGGAAACATTACTTTGTCCAGCTTTATTTATTTCATCCTTGAGTGAAGATGTATGACTGCCCGTTACTGATAGCAACATCAACATATTCATCATTTTGGATATGAGGGGAGACTCATCTGCTATTCTTCTCATTCTGTCAAGACAACAGCAAATGTTCTGGACCATAGAAAGCGCATCCCGACCTGCCTCCTAATAGCTGTCCCTAGGCACCACTCCAGGGCTCTGTGAGAATGCATCTCCAGCAGATAATCTCTGTCGTAAAGCATTTGCATGACTGAGAGCGTACTTTGACTATGGACAGGGTTCCATGGTGTAATGGTTAGCACTCTGGACTTTGAATCCAGTGATCAGAGTTCAAATCTCGGTGGAACCTTCAGGTATGTGAGTTCTGGAAAGAAGATCAGTTGAGTAGGCTAGTCAGTTGGCAAGTCACATTTGAGTGCATGATTGATCAAATCCAGTTGAGAGGATTTGCTGTATCGCTAGTTGAACCTTTATGGTGTCTTCTTGAATATTCATTGGCGATGCTTCTATTTTTCCGTGCTCTCCCAGAGTATTTTGTTAAAATCCCACTTCTGACACAATTTTTTGCTACTCCAGAATCTCTTTCCCTCAGCCACAAAATTTGGGAATACTTTGGAGTCCGGAACACTCATCGGCAGCCACAGAGACAGTTTCCGTAGTGTAGCGGTTATCACATTCGCCTAACACGCGAAAGGTCCTCAGTTCGACACTGGGCGGAAACATTACTTTGTCCAGCTTTATTTATTTCATCCTTGAGTGAAGATGTATGACTGCCCGTTACTGATAGCAACATCAACATATTCATCATTTTGGATATGAGGGGAGACTCATCTGCTATTCTTCTCATTCTGTCAAGACAACAGCAAATGTTCTGGACCATAGAAAGCGCATCCCGACCTGCCTCCTAATAGCTGTCCCTAGGCACCACTCCAGGGCTCTGTGAGAATGCATCTCCAGCAGATAATCTCTGTCGTAAAGCATTTGCATGACTGAGAGCGTACTTTGACTATGGACAGGGTTCCATGGTGTAATGGTTAGCACTCTGGACTTTGAATCCAGTGATCAGAGTTCAAATCTCGGTGGAACCTTCAGGTATGTGAGTTCTGGAAAGAAGATCAGTTGAGTAGGCTAGTCAGTTGGCAAGTCATATTTGAGTGCATGATTGATCAAATCCAGTTGAGAGGATTTGCTGTATCGCTAGTTGAACCTTTATGGTGTCTTCTTGAATATTCATTGGCGATGCTTCTATTTTTCCGTGCTCTCCCAGAATAGTTTGTTAAAATCCCACTTCTGACACAATTTGTTGCCACTCCATAATCTCTTTCCCTCAGCCACAAAATTTGGGAAAACTTTGGACTCCGGAACACTCATCAGCAGCCATAGCGACACTTTCCGTAGTGTAGCGGTTATCACATTCGCCTAACACGCGAAAGGTCCTCAGTTCAACACTGGGCAGAAACATTACTTTGTCCAGCTTTATTTATTTCATCCTTTTGTGAAGATGTATGACTGCCCGTTACTGATAGCAACATCAACATATTCATCATTTTGGATAGGAGGGTAGACTCATCTGCTATTCTTCTCATTCTGTCAAGACAACAGCAAATGTTCTGGACCATAGAAAGCGCATCCCGACCTGCCTCCTATGAGCTGTCCCTAGGCACCACTCCAGGGCTCTGTGAGAATGCATCTCCAGCAGATAATCTCTGTCGTAAAGCATTTGCATGACTGAGAGCGTACTTTGACTATGGATTTGCTGTATCACTAGTTGAACCTTTATGGTGTCTTCTTGAATATTCATTGGCGATGCTTCTATTTTTCCGTGCTCTCCCAGAGTATTTTGTTAAAATCCCACTTCTGACACAATTTTTTGCTACTCCAGAATCTCTTTCCCTCAGCCACAAAATTTGGGAATACTTTGGAGTCCGGAACACTCATCGGCAGCCACAGCGACAGTTTCCGTAGTGTAGCGGTTATCACATTCGCCTAACACGCGAAAGGTCCTCAGTTCGACACTGGGCGGAAACATTACTTTGTCCAGCTTTATTTATTTCATCCTTGAGTGAAGATGTATGACTGCCCGTTACTGATAGCAACATCAACATATTCATCATTTTGGATATGAGGGGAGACTCATCTGCTATTCTTCTCATTCTGTCAAGACAACAGCAAATGTTCTGGACCATAGAAAGCGCATCCCGACCTGCCTCCTAATAGCTGTCCCTAGGCACCACTCCAGGGCTCTGTGAGAATGCATCTCCAGCAGATAATCTCTGTCGTAAAGCATTTTTCATGACTGAGAGCGTACTTTGACTATGGACAGGGTTCCATGGTGTAATGGTTAGCACTCTGGACTTTGAATCCAGTGATCCGAGTTCATATCTCGGTGGAACCTTCAGGTATGTGAGTTCTGGAAAGAAGATCAGTTGAGTAGGCTAGTCGGTTGGCAAGTCACATTTGAGTGCATGATTGATCAAATCCAGTTGAGAGGATTTGCTGTATTACTAGTTGAACCTTTATGGTGTCTTCTTGAATATTCATTGGCGATGCTTCTATTTTTCCGTGCTCTCCCAGAGTAGTTTGTTAAAATCCCACTTCTGACACAATTTTTTGCCACTCCAGAATCTCTTTCCCTCAGCCACAAAATTTGGGAATACTTTGGACTCCGGAACACTCATCGGCAGCCACAGCGACAGTTTCAGTAGTGTAGCGGTTATCACATTTGCCTAACACGCGAAAGGTCCTCAGTTCGACACTGGGCGGAAACATTACTTTCTCCAGCCTTATTTATTTCATCCTTGTGTGAAGATGTATGACTGCCCGTTACTGATAGCAACATCAACATATTCATCATTTTGGATAGGAGGGGAGACTCATCTGCTATTCTTCTCATTCTGTCAAGACAACAGCAAATGTTCTGGACCATAGAAAGCGCATCCCGACCTGCCTCCTAATAGCTGTCCCTAGGCACCACTCCAGGGCTCTGTGAGAATGCATCTCCAGCAGATAATCTCTGTCGTAAAGCATTTGCATGACTGAGAGCGTACTTTGACTATGGACAGGGTTCCATGGTGTAATGGTTAGCACTCTGGACTTTGAATCCAGTGATCAGAGTTCAAATCTCGGTGGAACCTTCAGGTATGTGAGTTCTGGAAAGAAGATCAGTTGAGTAGGCTAGTCAGTTGGCAAGTCATATTTGAGTGCATGATTGATCAAATCCAGTTGAGAGGATTTGCTGTATCGCTAGTTGAACCTTTATGGTGTCTTCTTGAATATTCATTGGCGATGCTTCTATTTTTCCGTGCTCTCCCAGAATAGTTTGTTAAAATCCCACTTCTGACACAATTTGTTGCCACTCCATAATCTCTTTCCCTCAGCCACAAAATTTGGGAAAACTTTGGACTCCGGAACACTCATCAGCAGCCATAGCGACACTTTCCGTAGTGTAGCGGTTATCACATTCGCCTAACACGCGAAAGGTCCTCAGTTCAACACTGGGCAGAAACATTACTTTGTCCAGCTTTATTTATTTCATCCTTTTGTGAAGATGTATGACTGCCCGTTACTGATAGCAACATCAACATATTCATCATTTTGGATAGGAGGGTAGACTCATCTGCTATTCTTCTCATTCTGTCAAGACAACAGCAAATGTTCTGGACCATAGAAAGCGCATCCCGACCTGCCTCCTATGAGCTGTCCCTAGGCACCACTCCAGGGCTCTGTGAGAATGCATCTCCAGCAGATAATCTCTGTCGTAAAGCATTTGCATGACTGAGAGCGTACTTTGACTATGGATTTGCTGTATCACTAGTTGAACCTTTATGGTGTCTTCTTGAATATTCATTGGCGATGCTTCTATTTTTCCGTGCTCTCCCAGAGTATTTTGTTAAAATCCCACTTCTGACACAATTTTTTGCTACTCCAGAATCTCTTTCCCTCAGCCACAAAATTTGGGAATACTTTGGAGTCCGGAACACTCATCGGCAGCCACAGCGACAGTTTCCGTAGTGTAGCGGTTATCACATTCGCCTAACACGCGAAAGGTCCTCAGTTCGACACTGGGCGGAAACATTACTTTGTCCAGCTTTATTTATTTCATCCTTGAGTGAAGATGTATGACTGCCCGTTACTGATAGCAACATCAACATATTCATCATTTTGGATATGAGGGGAGACTCATCTGCTATTCTTCTCATTCTGTCAAGACAACAGCAAATGTTCTGGACCATAGAAAGCGCATCCCGACCTGCCTCCTAATAGCTGTCCCTAGGCACCACTCCAGGGCTCTGTGAGAATGCATCTCCAGCAGATAATCTCTGTCGTAAAGCATTTTTCATGACTGAGAGCGTACTTTGACTATGGACAGGGTTCCATGGTGTAATGGTTAGCACTCTGGACTTTGAATCCAGTGATCCGAGTTCATATCTCGGTGGAACCTTCAGGTATGTGAGTTCTGGAAAGAAGATCAGTTGAGTAGGCTAGTCGGTTGGCAAGTCACATTTGAGTGCATGATTGATCAAATCCAGTTGAGAGGATTTGCTGTATTACTAGTTGAACCTTTATGGTGTCTTCTTGAATATTCATTGGCGATGCTTCTATTTTTCCGTGCTCTCCCAGAGTAGTTTGTTAAAATCCCACTTCTGACACAATTTTTTGCCACTCCAGAATCTCTTTCCCTCAGCCACAAAATTTGGGAATACTTTGGACTCCGGAACACTCATCGGCAGCCACAGCGACAGTTTCAGTAGTGTAGCGGTTATCACATTTGCCTAACACGCGAAAGGTCCTCAGTTCGACACTGGGCGGAAACATTACTTTCTCCAGCCTTATTTATTTCATCCTTGTGTGAAGATGTATGACTGCCCGTTACTGATAGCAACATCAACATATTCATCATTTTGGATAGGAGGGGAGACTCATCTGCTATTCTTCTCATTCTGTCAAGACAACAGCAAATGTTCTGGACCATAGAAAGCGCATCCCGACCTGCCTCCTATGAGCTGTCCCTAGGCACCACTCCAGGGCTCTGTGAGAATGCATCTCCAGCAGATAATCTCTGTCGTAAAGCATTTGCATGGCTGAGAGCGTGCTTTGACTGTGGATGGGGTTCCATGGTGTAATGGTTAGCACTCTGGACTTTAAATCTAGTGATTTGAGTTCAAATCTCAGTGGACCCTTCAGGTATGTGAGTTCTGGTAAGAAGATCAGTTGAGTAGGCTAGTCGGTTGGCAAGTCACATTTGAGTGCATGATTGATCAAATCCAGTTGAGAGGATTTGCTGTATTACTAGTTGAACCTTTATGGTGTCTTCTTGAATATTCATTGGCGATGCTTCTATTTTCCGTGCTCTCCCAGAGTAGTTTTTTAAAATCCCACTTCTGACGCAATTTGTTGCCACTCCATAATCTCTTTCCCTCAGCCACAAAATTTGGGAATACTTTGGACTCCGGAACACTCATCAGCAGCCACAGCAACAGTTTCTGTAGTGTAGCGGTTATCACATTCGCCTAACACGCGAAAGGTCCTCAGTTCGGCACTTGGCGGAAACATTACTTTCTCCAGCTTTATTTATTTCATCCTTGTGTGAAGATGTATGACCGCCCGTTACTGATAGCAACATCAACATATTCATCATTTTGGATAGGAGGGGAGACTCATCTGCTATTCTTCACATTCTATCAAGAAAACAGCAAATGTTCTGCACCATAGAAAGCGCATCCCGCCCTGCCTCCTATGAGCTGTCCCTAGGCACCACTCCGGAGCTCCGTGAGAATGCATCTCCAACAGATAATCTTTGTCGTAAAGTCATTTTTTGCAGCTTTTCAAGAGATTCTCTGATGCTGAGGTGTGAAACGGACTTTGGTGAACCCCCAGCTGCTGAGTGACAATGGCACCCTCCCCGTCAGGGAATCGAACCCTGTTCCTCCGCATGACGGACGGATTCTAACCTTTGACCAGCGAAGATTAAGAATACTTTGCTTGACTGTCGTGCCCATGCTGATGTAGCAGTCACAGTGCCGTGTGGATTAAGAGTTTTTCAAACTTTGACAAAACCAACATTCCTGTGGGGGATGTTTACGTATGTGGATATAAACCAGATCTTCATTTTCTTTCCACATAGGAAAAAGAGACAGAAACTGCCTAATTTACAACACCCTTAAGAGCTTTTGGGGAGTCGAACTCCAACAGACACTTGCCATTAAAATTGGAAAACTCGAATGAACAAAGAACTCACTCTTGGAAAAGTGGGACACTTACTATCTTATCTAGACCATAACTCGAAAGTTGACACTTTAACACCCCTCTTCACCATCAGACCGACCAGATGGCTATACATACGAACTGAGAAGACTCACTTGTAGTCAAATCTTAAACTATATTAAATGTGTTTGATAACCGTGTACAATTTCTTTCAGGTTTCCAGCTTGATCACAAGACGCATATAGAGACAATTTGTACGATTCTGGCTTAAATATTGACAAAGAACTGATTTTGGTGGAAAATGCCCAACCTGCCTGATGGAACCACATTGCCCCCTAGTGGTCTGCAGTGTTGATTAGTTGAACATATAAAGGACTCAGTAAAATGGACAATTATGCAGCTAGTAACTTCTAACGATGTCCCTTCGGTATCTATTTGGTATTCGTTTAGTGTCCCCATTGTTAACACAGAAATTAGCATTGTGTAATTCACAATTCATATGTCACGATTTCATAGATATTCACCTGAATTTTGAAAGTCATAATTGTCTTTATCATGTGTGTTATTTTGATGTCTTTATATTACAAGTCTATGTTATATCTTTAATCTGCATATCTTAACAAGATGTGGTGTTTTCAGAATCACCGAGACAAATGTTCTGAGATGGGAGTAATGGAGAAATAAGAGTTTTCTTTGTCTCATCCAGAAATCCCCCTAGCACAGATCACCTTACAGAGACATGCACACAGTTCAAGCATGTCATTGGCTGAAAAAGTAGTGTAAGCCCCGCCTCCGAGAGTCAAAACCCGGAACAGCGGAAAACACAGGCTCTCTTGCTTCTTCTTGTGCTCGTTTGCTGGCTCGCTTCAGGCGCTCTTGCCCTCTTGCCTTCTTGTGCTCTGGATCTTGTTCCAGAAGGGCTCCAACCCAGAGTTTCAGAAGGAGATTTGAGCAGAAAACAGCTGCTCATAGACTTTTAGAGATGGTTTAAGCAGAAGAGAAGAGCTCGCCGGAGTTTGGGAGTTTTTCCCATAATCTCAGGAGAGAGCGGAAGGACGTGTGGATAACGATGCAGCGGACGACCGGAGGAGACCCTCCAGAACCCAGTGAGACCCCGGAGACGAGAAAGAAAGACCCGAACAAAGAAACAGATTGAAATACTCTGAAGATGCACGTTTTACGTGTTTGTGTTCGTCCCTCGCCATCCACGTCCTAACCAACCTGTTTCACGCCATCATCACCTTTTCCTACCAAGAAAGCCAACTCCAAGCAACCTTTTATTAATCTTCTGTGAACTTAAGTTCACTTCATCAGAGAAAGCAGCAACGGACCAACTCTGACACAACGATGGATTTGATCATCCCACAGTAAAGCCCTCGACATCATCGTCCCCGTTTCCCGGTGAAAGAAGCAACTGAGAAGTCCGCTAAAGTCAGCCACCACAGCCAGGAAGGCCCAGAGAGCGGAAGAGAAATCCCCTCGGACCCGCGTGGCCGCTACCATTGGTCCGAAACGACTGAACAGAACTTCAGCACAGTAAGACCGACCCGTTTTCACCTTAAAGTGGGTTTGATGGATGTCTCGAGGCTTTCACAGAATGATAAATTAATCCGAAATGTCAGTACAGTATTTAGATTCAAATAGTCAGCCAACCCAAACTATTTGAATAAATCCAGTATTTTCCCATTCCCCATATTTTATTTTATATTCACTAAGTGTTTTATATAATCACCCATATTCAATGCATCTCCTGTTTGTTTAAAGGTTCATGTCTAAGATCATATCATTGTAATAAACAGCTCATATATCTATATATATGTTATAATCACAGATTGTGTCGTATGCTTTCTTTACGTAATGTCTGTCCAACCAAACGAGAACTTCACGAAAGTAGCGAGATATGAGACTGAATATTAATTGAATATTAATTTAACACCAGGATCGTAAGATTTCGAACAGTTTTCCGACCTGACTGTGACTTAAAATTAAGTCAAAACCTAGGTTGGTGGTGCCCCCTAAATTCGAGGTAAGGTTTATTTGAGACTGTAAGAACATCTCATAAATCCTTATATTTAATAGGTATATAAATACCCGGTAACGCTACACTGAGAATACAAACTGTAAGAGTATTACTGAAAAATTGACCAAAAAAATCCCTTTGCTATAAAACCTTTCGTTGTAAAGCATTTGCATGACTGAGAGCGTACTTTGACTGTGGACGGGGTTCCATGGTGTAATGGTTAGCACTCTGGACTTTGAATCCAGTGATCCGAGTTCAAATCTCGGTGCAACCTTCAAGTATGTGAGTTCTGGAAAGAAGATCAGTTGAGTAGGCTAGTCGGTGGGCAAGTCACATTTGAGTGCATGATTGATCAAATCCAGTTGAGAGGATTTGCTG
Organism: Odontesthes bonariensis; assembly: GCF_027942865.1. Taxonomy (NCBI): domain Eukaryota; kingdom Metazoa; phylum Chordata; class Actinopteri; order Atheriniformes; family Atherinopsidae; genus Odontesthes; species Odontesthes bonariensis. The sequence goes on from NC_134511.1 coordinate 9,624,558, forward strand.
TATTACTAGTTGAACCTTTATGGTGTCTTCTTGAATATTCATTGGCGATGCTTCTATTTTTCCGTGCTCTCCCAGAGTAGTTTGTTAAAATCCCACTTCTGACACAATTTGTTGCCACTCCATAATCTCTTTCCCTCAGCCACAAAATTTGGGAATACTTTGGACTCCGGAACACTCATCGGCAGCCACAGCGACAGTTTCCGTAGTGTAGCGGTTATCACATTCGCCTAACACGCGAAAGGTCCTCAGTTGGACACTGGGCGGAAACATTACTTTCTCCAGCTTTTTTTATTTCATCCTTGTGTGAAGATGTATGACTGCCCGTTACTGATAGCAACATCAACATATTCATCATTTTGGATAGGAGGGGAGACTCATCTGCTATTCTTCTCATTCTGTCAAGACAACAGCAAATGTTCTGGACCATAGAAAGCGCATCCCGACCTGCCTCCTATGAGCTGTCCCTAGGCACCACTCCAGGGCTCTGTGAGAATGCATCTCCAGCAGATAATCTCTGTCGTAAAGCATTTGCATGACTGAGAGCGTACTTTGACTATGAATTTGCTGTATCACTAGTTGAACCTTTATGGTGTCTTCTTGAATATTCATTGGCGATGCTTCTATTTTTCCGTGCTCTCCCAGAGTAGTTTGTTAAAATCCCACTTCTGACACAATTTTTTGCCACTCCAGAATCTCTTTCCCTCAGCCACAAAATTTGGGAATACTTTGGAGTCCGGAACACTCATCGGCAGCCACAGCGACAGTTTCCGTAGTGTAGCGGTTATCACATTCGCCTAACACGCTAAAGGTCCTCAGTTCGACACTGGGCGGAAACATTACTTTCTCCAGCTTTATTTATTTCATCCTTGTGTGAAGATGTATGACTGCCCGTTACTGATAGCAACATCAACATATTCATCATTTTGGATAGGAGGGTAGACTCATCTGCTATTCTTCTCATTCTGTCAAGACAACAGCAAATGTTCTGGACCATAGAAAGCGCATCCCGACCTGCCTCCTATGAGCTGTCCCTAGGCACCACTCCAGGGCTCTGTGAGAATGCATCTCCAGCAGATAATCTCTGTCGTAAAGCATTTGCATGACTGAGAGCGTACTTTGACCATGGATTTGCTGTATCACTAGTTGAACCTTTATGGTGTCTTCTTGAATATTCATTCGCGATGCTTCTATTTTTCCGTGCTCTCCCAGAGTAGTTTGTTAAAATCCCACTTCTGACACAATTTGTTGCCACTCCATAATCTCTTTCCCTCAGCCACAAAATTTGGGAAAACTTTGGACTCCGGAACACTCATAAGCAGCCACAGAGACAGTTTCCGTAGTGTAGTGGTTATCACATTCGCCTAACACGCGAAAGGTCCTCAGTTCGACACTGGGCGGAAACATTACTTTCTCCAGCTTTTTTATTTCATCCTTGTGTGAAGATGTATGACTGCCCGTTACTGATAGCAACATCAACATATTCATCATTTTGGATAGGAGGGGAGACTCATCTGCTATTCTTCACATTCTATCAAGAAAACAGCAAATGTTCTGCACCATAGAAAGCGCATCCCGCCCTGCCTCCTATGAGCTGTCCCTAGGCACCACCCCGGAGCTCTGTTAGAATGCATCTCCAACAGATAATCTTTGTCGTAAAGTCATTTTTTGCAGCTTTTCAAGAGATTCTCTGATGCTGAGGTGTGAAACGGACTTTGGTGAACCCCCAGCTGTTGAGTGACAATGGCACCCTCCCCGTCAGGGAATCGAACCCTGTTCCTCCGCATGACAGACGGATTCTAACCTTTGACCAGCGAAGATTAAGAATACTTTGCTTGACTGTCGTGCCCATGCTGAGAATACAAACTGTAAGAGTATTACTGAAAAATTGACCAAAAAAATCCCTTTGCTATAAAACCTTTCATTGTAAACCATTTGCATGACTGAGAGCGTACTTTGACTGTGGACAGGGTTCCATGGTGTAATGGTTAGTACTCTGGACTTTAAATCCAGTGATTCGAGTTCAAATCTCAGTGGAACCTTCAGGTATGTGAGTTCTGGAAAGAAGATCAGTTGAGTAGGCTAGTCGGTTGGCAAGTCACATTTGAGTGCATGATTGATCAAATCCAGTTGAGAGGATTTGCTGTATTACTAGTTGAACCTTTATGGTGTCTTCTTGAATATTCATTGGCGATGCTTCTATTTTTCCGTGCTCTCCCAGAGTAGTTTGTTAAAATCCCACTTCTGACACAATTTGTTGCCACTCCATAATCTCTTTCCCTCAGCCACAAAATTTGGGAAAACTTTGGACTCCGGAACACTCATCAGCAGCCACAGCGACAGTTTCTGTAGTGTAGCGGTTATCACATTCGCCTAACACGCGAAAGGTCCTCAGTTCGACACTGGGCGGAAACATTACTTTGTCCAGCTTTATTTATTTCATCCTTGTGTGAAGATGTATGACTGCCCGTTACTGATAGCAACATCAACATATTCATCATTTTGGATAGGAGGGTAGACTCATCTGCTATTCTTCTCATTCTGTCAAGACAACAGCAAATGTTCTGGACCATAGAAAGCGCATCCCGACCTGCCTCCTATGAGCTGTCCCTAGGCACCACTCCAGGGCTCTGTGAGAATGCATCTCCAGCAGATAATCTCTGTCGTAAAGCATTTGCATGACTGAGAGCGTACTTTGACTATGGATTTGCTGTATCACTAGTTGAACCTTTATGGTGTCTTCTTGAATATTCATTGGCGATGCTTCTATTTTTCCGTGCTCTCCCAGAGTATTTTGTTAAAATCCCACTTCTGACACAATTTTTTGCTACTCCAGAATCTCTTTCCCTCAGCCACAAAATTTGGGAATACTTTGGAGTCCGGAACACTCATCGGCAGCCACAGAGACAGTTTCCGTAGTGTAGCGGTTATCACATTCGCCTAACACGCGAAAGGTCCTCAGTTCGACACTGGGCGGAAACATTACTTTGTCCAGCTTTATTTATTTCATCCTTGAGTGAAGATGTATGACTGCCCGTTACTGATAGCAACATCAACATATTCATCATTTTGGATATGAGGGGAGACTCATCTGCTATTCTTCTCATTCTGTCAAGACAACAGCAAATGTTCTGGACCATAGAAAGCGCATCCCGACCTGCCTCCTAATAGCTGTCCCTAGGCACCACTCCAGGGCTCTGTGAGAATGCATCTCCAGCAGATAATCTCTGTCGTAAAGCATTTGCATGACTGAGAGCGTACTTTGACTATGGACAGGGTTCCATGGTGTAATGGTTAGCACTCTGGACTTTGAATCCAGTGATCAGAGTTCAAATCTCGGTGGAACCTTCAGGTATGTGAGTTCTGGAAAGAAGATCAGTTGAGTAGGCTAGTCAGTTGGCAAGTCACATTTGAGTGCATGATTGATCAAATCCAGTTGAGAGGATTTGCTGTATCGCTAGTTGAACCTTTATGGTGTCTTCTTGAATATTCATTGGCGATGCTTCTATTTTTCCGTGCTCTCCCAGAGTATTTTGTTAAAATCCCACTTCTGACACAATTTTTTGCTACTCCAGAATCTCTTTCCCTCAGCCACAAAATTTGGGAATACTTTGGAGTCCGGAACACTCATCGGCAGCCACAGAGACAGTTTCCGTAGTGTAGCGGTTATCACATTCGCCTAACACGCGAAAGGTCCTCAGTTCGACACTGGGCGGAAACATTACTTTGTCCAGCTTTATTTATTTCATCCTTGAGTGAAGATGTATGACTGCCCGTTACTGATAGCAACATCAACATATTCATCATTTTGGATATGAGGGGAGACTCATCTGCTATTCTTCTCATTCTGTCAAGACAACAGCAAATGTTCTGGACCATAGAAAGCGCATCCCGACCTGCCTCCTAATAGCTGTCCCTAGGCACCACTCCAGGGCTCTGTGAGAATGCATCTCCAGCAGATAATCTCTGTCGTAAAGCATTTGCATGACTGAGAGCGTACTTTGACTATGGACAGGGTTCCATGGTGTAATGGTTAGCACTCTGGACTTTGAATCCAGTGATCAGAGTTCAAATCTCGGTGGAACCTTCAGGTATGTGAGTTCTGGAAAGAAGATCAGTTGAGTAGGCTAGTCAGTTGGCAAGTCATATTTGAGTGCATGATTGATCAAATCCAGTTGAGAGGATTTGCTGTATCGCTAGTTGAACCTTTATGGTGTCTTCTTGAATATTCATTGGCGATGCTTCTATTTTTCCGTGCTCTCCCAGAATAGTTTGTTAAAATCCCACTTCTGACACAATTTGTTGCCACTCCATAATCTCTTTCCCTCAGCCACAAAATTTGGGAAAACTTTGGACTCCGGAACACTCATCAGCAGCCATAGCGACACTTTCCGTAGTGTAGCGGTTATCACATTCGCCTAACACGCGAAAGGTCCTCAGTTCAACACTGGGCAGAAACATTACTTTGTCCAGCTTTATTTATTTCATCCTTTTGTGAAGATGTATGACTGCCCGTTACTGATAGCAACATCAACATATTCATCATTTTGGATAGGAGGGTAGACTCATCTGCTATTCTTCTCATTCTGTCAAGACAACAGCAAATGTTCTGGACCATAGAAAGCGCATCCCGACCTGCCTCCTATGAGCTGTCCCTAGGCACCACTCCAGGGCTCTGTGAGAATGCATCTCCAGCAGATAATCTCTGTCGTAAAGCATTTGCATGACTGAGAGCGTACTTTGACTATGGATTTGCTGTATCACTAGTTGAACCTTTATGGTGTCTTCTTGAATATTCATTGGCGATGCTTCTATTTTTCCGTGCTCTCCCAGAGTATTTTGTTAAAATCCCACTTCTGACACAATTTTTTGCTACTCCAGAATCTCTTTCCCTCAGCCACAAAATTTGGGAATACTTTGGAGTCCGGAACACTCATCGGCAGCCACAGCGACAGTTTCCGTAGTGTAGCGGTTATCACATTCGCCTAACACGCGAAAGGTCCTCAGTTCGACACTGGGCGGAAACATTACTTTGTCCAGCTTTATTTATTTCATCCTTGAGTGAAGATGTATGACTGCCCGTTACTGATAGCAACATCAACATATTCATCATTTTGGATATGAGGGGAGACTCATCTGCTATTCTTCTCATTCTGTCAAGACAACAGCAAATGTTCTGGACCATAGAAAGCGCATCCCGACCTGCCTCCTAATAGCTGTCCCTAGGCACCACTCCAGGGCTCTGTGAGAATGCATCTCCAGCAGATAATCTCTGTCGTAAAGCATTTTTCATGACTGAGAGCGTACTTTGACTATGGACAGGGTTCCATGGTGTAATGGTTAGCACTCTGGACTTTGAATCCAGTGATCCGAGTTCATATCTCGGTGGAACCTTCAGGTATGTGAGTTCTGGAAAGAAGATCAGTTGAGTAGGCTAGTCGGTTGGCAAGTCACATTTGAGTGCATGATTGATCAAATCCAGTTGAGAGGATTTGCTGTATTACTAGTTGAACCTTTATGGTGTCTTCTTGAATATTCATTGGCGATGCTTCTATTTTTCCGTGCTCTCCCAGAGTAGTTTGTTAAAATCCCACTTCTGACACAATTTTTTGCCACTCCAGAATCTCTTTCCCTCAGCCACAAAATTTGGGAATACTTTGGACTCCGGAACACTCATCGGCAGCCACAGCGACAGTTTCAGTAGTGTAGCGGTTATCACATTTGCCTAACACGCGAAAGGTCCTCAGTTCGACACTGGGCGGAAACATTACTTTCTCCAGCCTTATTTATTTCATCCTTGTGTGAAGATGTATGACTGCCCGTTACTGATAGCAACATCAACATATTCATCATTTTGGATAGGAGGGGAGACTCATCTGCTATTCTTCTCATTCTGTCAAGACAACAGCAAATGTTCTGGACCATAGAAAGCGCATCCCGACCTGCCTCCTAATAGCTGTCCCTAGGCACCACTCCAGGGCTCTGTGAGAATGCATCTCCAGCAGATAATCTCTGTCGTAAAGCATTTGCATGACTGAGAGCGTACTTTGACTATGGACAGGGTTCCATGGTGTAATGGTTAGCACTCTGGACTTTGAATCCAGTGATCAGAGTTCAAATCTCGGTGGAACCTTCAGGTATGTGAGTTCTGGAAAGAAGATCAGTTGAGTAGGCTAGTCAGTTGGCAAGTCATATTTGAGTGCATGATTGATCAAATCCAGTTGAGAGGATTTGCTGTATCGCTAGTTGAACCTTTATGGTGTCTTCTTGAATATTCATTGGCGATGCTTCTATTTTTCCGTGCTCTCCCAGAATAGTTTGTTAAAATCCCACTTCTGACACAATTTGTTGCCACTCCATAATCTCTTTCCCTCAGCCACAAAATTTGGGAAAACTTTGGACTCCGGAACACTCATCAGCAGCCATAGCGACACTTTCCGTAGTGTAGCGGTTATCACATTCGCCTAACACGCGAAAGGTCCTCAGTTCAACACTGGGCAGAAACATTACTTTGTCCAGCTTTATTTATTTCATCCTTTTGTGAAGATGTATGACTGCCCGTTACTGATAGCAACATCAACATATTCATCATTTTGGATAGGAGGGTAGACTCATCTGCTATTCTTCTCATTCTGTCAAGACAACAGCAAATGTTCTGGACCATAGAAAGCGCATCCCGACCTGCCTCCTATGAGCTGTCCCTAGGCACCACTCCAGGGCTCTGTGAGAATGCATCTCCAGCAGATAATCTCTGTCGTAAAGCATTTGCATGACTGAGAGCGTACTTTGACTATGGATTTGCTGTATCACTAGTTGAACCTTTATGGTGTCTTCTTGAATATTCATTGGCGATGCTTCTATTTTTCCGTGCTCTCCCAGAGTATTTTGTTAAAATCCCACTTCTGACACAATTTTTTGCTACTCCAGAATCTCTTTCCCTCAGCCACAAAATTTGGGAATACTTTGGAGTCCGGAACACTCATCGGCAGCCACAGCGACAGTTTCCGTAGTGTAGCGGTTATCACATTCGCCTAACACGCGAAAGGTCCTCAGTTCGACACTGGGCGGAAACATTACTTTGTCCAGCTTTATTTATTTCATCCTTGAGTGAAGATGTATGACTGCCCGTTACTGATAGCAACATCAACATATTCATCATTTTGGATATGAGGGGAGACTCATCTGCTATTCTTCTCATTCTGTCAAGACAACAGCAAATGTTCTGGACCATAGAAAGCGCATCCCGACCTGCCTCCTAATAGCTGTCCCTAGGCACCACTCCAGGGCTCTGTGAGAATGCATCTCCAGCAGATAATCTCTGTCGTAAAGCATTTTTCATGACTGAGAGCGTACTTTGACTATGGACAGGGTTCCATGGTGTAATGGTTAGCACTCTGGACTTTGAATCCAGTGATCCGAGTTCATATCTCGGTGGAACCTTCAGGTATGTGAGTTCTGGAAAGAAGATCAGTTGAGTAGGCTAGTCGGTTGGCAAGTCACATTTGAGTGCATGATTGATCAAATCCAGTTGAGAGGATTTGCTGTATTACTAGTTGAACCTTTATGGTGTCTTCTTGAATATTCATTGGCGATGCTTCTATTTTTCCGTGCTCTCCCAGAGTAGTTTGTTAAAATCCCACTTCTGACACAATTTTTTGCCACTCCAGAATCTCTTTCCCTCAGCCACAAAATTTGGGAATACTTTGGACTCCGGAACACTCATCGGCAGCCACAGCGACAGTTTCAGTAGTGTAGCGGTTATCACATTTGCCTAACACGCGAAAGGTCCTCAGTTCGACACTGGGCGGAAACATTACTTTCTCCAGCCTTATTTATTTCATCCTTGTGTGAAGATGTATGACTGCCCGTTACTGATAGCAACATCAACATATTCATCATTTTGGATAGGAGGGGAGACTCATCTGCTATTCTTCTCATTCTGTCAAGACAACAGCAAATGTTCTGGACCATAGAAAGCGCATCCCGACCTGCCTCCTATGAGCTGTCCCTAGGCACCACTCCAGGGCTCTGTGAGAATGCATCTCCAGCAGATAATCTCTGTCGTAAAGCATTTGCATGGCTGAGAGCGTGCTTTGACTGTGGATGGGGTTCCATGGTGTAATGGTTAGCACTCTGGACTTTAAATCTAGTGATTTGAGTTCAAATCTCAGTGGACCCTTCAGGTATGTGAGTTCTGGTAAGAAGATCAGTTGAGTAGGCTAGTCGGTTGGCAAGTCACATTTGAGTGCATGATTGATCAAATCCAGTTGAGAGGATTTGCTGTATTACTAGTTGAACCTTTATGGTGTCTTCTTGAATATTCATTGGCGATGCTTCTATTTTCCGTGCTCTCCCAGAGTAGTTTTTTAAAATCCCACTTCTGACGCAATTTGTTGCCACTCCATAATCTCTTTCCCTCAGCCACAAAATTTGGGAATACTTTGGACTCCGGAACACTCATCAGCAGCCACAGCAACAGTTTCTGTAGTGTAGCGGTTATCACATTCGCCTAACACGCGAAAGGTCCTCAGTTCGGCACTTGGCGGAAACATTACTTTCTCCAGCTTTATTTATTTCATCCTTGTGTGAAGATGTATGACCGCCCGTTACTGATAGCAACATCAACATATTCATCATTTTGGATAGGAGGGGAGACTCATCTGCTATTCTTCACATTCTATCAAGAAAACAGCAAATGTTCTGCACCATAGAAAGCGCATCCCGCCCTGCCTCCTATGAGCTGTCCCTAGGCACCACTCCGGAGCTCCGTGAGAATGCATCTCCAACAGATAATCTTTGTCGTAAAGTCATTTTTTGCAGCTTTTCAAGAGATTCTCTGATGCTGAGGTGTGAAACGGACTTTGGTGAACCCCCAGCTGCTGAGTGACAATGGCACCCTCCCCGTCAGGGAATCGAACCCTGTTCCTCCGCATGACGGACGGATTCTAACCTTTGACCAGCGAAGATTAAGAATACTTTGCTTGACTGTCGTGCCCATGCTGATGTAGCAGTCACAGTGCCGTGTGGATTAAGAGTTTTTCAAACTTTGACAAAACCAACATTCCTGTGGGGGATGTTTACGTATGTGGATATAAACCAGATCTTCATTTTCTTTCCACATAGGAAAAAGAGACAGAAACTGCCTAATTTACAACACCCTTAAGAGCTTTTGGGGAGTCGAACTCCAACAGACACTTGCCATTAAAATTGGAAAACTCGAATGAACAAAGAACTCACTCTTGGAAAAGTGGGACACTTACTATCTTATCTAGACCATAACTCGAAAGTTGACACTTTAACACCCCTCTTCACCATCAGACCGACCAGATGGCTATACATACGAACTGAGAAGACTCACTTGTAGTCAAATCTTAAACTATATTAAATGTGTTTGATAACCGTGTACAATTTCTTTCAGGTTTCCAGCTTGATCACAAGACGCATATAGAGACAATTTGTACGATTCTGGCTTAAATATTGACAAAGAACTGATTTTGGTGGAAAATGCCCAACCTGCCTGATGGAACCACATTGCCCCCTAGTGGTCTGCAGTGTTGATTAGTTGAACATATAAAGGACTCAGTAAAATGGACAATTATGCAGCTAGTAACTTCTAACGATGTCCCTTCGGTATCTATTTGGTATTCGTTTAGTGTCCCCATTGTTAACACAGAAATTAGCATTGTGTAATTCACAATTCATATGTCACGATTTCATAGATATTCACCTGAATTTTGAAAGTCATAATTGTCTTTATCATGTGTGTTATTTTGATGTCTTTATATTACAAGTCTATGTTATATCTTTAATCTGCATATCTTAACAAGATGTGGTGTTTTCAGAATCACCGAGACAAATGTTCTGAGATGGGAGTAATGGAGAAATAAGAGTTTTCTTTGTCTCATCCAGAAATCCCCCTAGCACAGATCACCTTACAGAGACATGCACACAGTTCAAGCATGTCATTGGCTGAAAAAGTAGTGTAAGCCCCGCCTCCGAGAGTCAAAACCCGGAACAGTGGAAAACACAGGCTCTCTTGCTTCTTCTTGTGCTCGTTTGCTGGCTCGCTTCAGGCGCTCTTGCCCTCTTGCCTTCTTGTGCTCTGGATCTTGTTCCAGAAGGGCTCCAACCCAGAGTTTCAGAAGGAGATTTGAGCAGAAAACAGCTGCTCATAGACTTTTAGAGATGGTTTAAGCAGAAGAGAAGAGCTCGCCGGAGTTTGGGAGTTTTTCCCATAATCTCAGGAGAGAGCGGAAGGACGTGTGGATAACGATGCAGCGGACGACCGGAGGAGACCCTCCAGAACCCAGTGAGACCCCGGAGACGAGAAAGAAAGACCCGAACAAAGAAACAGATTGAAATACTCTGAAGATGCACGTTTTACGTGTTTGTGTTCGTCCCTCGCCATCCACGTCCTAACCAACCTGTTTCACGCCATCATCACCTTTTCCTACCAAGAAAGCCAACTCCAAGCAACCTTTTATTAATCTTCTGTGAACTTAAGTTCACTTCATCAGAGAAAGCAGCAACGGACCAACTCTGACACAACGATGGATTTGATCATCCCACAGTAAAGCCCTCGACATCATCGTCCCCGTTTCCCGGTGAAAGAAGCAACTGAGAAGTCCGCTAAAGTCAGCCACCACAGCCAGGAAGGCCCAGAGAGCGGAAGAGAAATCCCCTCGGACCCGCGTGGCCGCTACCATTGGTCCGAAACGACTGAACAGAACTTCAGCACAGTAAGACCGACCCGTTTTCACCTTAAAGTGGGTTTGATGGATGTCTCGAGGCTTTCACAGAATGATAAATTAATCCGAAATGTCAGTACAGTATTTAGATTCAAATAGTCAGCCAACCCAAACTATTTGAATAAATCCAGTATTTTCCCATTCCCCATATTTTATTTTATATTCACTAAGTGTTTTATATAATCACCCATATTCAATGCATCTCCTGTTTGTTTAAAGGTTCATGTCTAAGATCATATCATTGTAATAAACAGCTCATATATCTATATATATGTTATAATCACAGATTGTGTCGTATGCTTTCTTTACGTAATGTCTGTCCAACCAAACGAGAACTTCACGAAAGTAGCGAGATATGAGACTGAATATTAATTGAATATTAATTTAACACCAGGATCGTAAGATTTCGAACAGTTTTCCGACCTGACTGTGACTTAAAATTAAGTCAAAACCTAGGTTGGTGGTGCCCCCTAAATTCGAGGTAAGGTTTATTTGAGACTGTAAGAACATCTCATAAATCCTTATATTTAATAGGTATATAAATACCCGGTAACGCTACACTGAGAATACAAACTGTAAGAGTATTACTGAAAAATTGACCAAAAAAATCCCTTTGCTATAAAACCTTTCGTTGTAAAGCATTTGCATGACTGAGAGCGTACTTTGACTGTGGACGGGGTTCCATGGTGTAATGGTTAGCACTCTGGACTTTGAATCCAGTGATCCGAGTTCAAATCTCGGTGCAACCTTCAAGTATGTGAGTTCTGGAAAGAAGATCAGTTGAGTAGGCTAGTCGGTGGGCAAGTCACATTTGAGTGCATGATTGATCAAATCCAGTTGAGAGGATTTGCTGTATTACTAGTTGAACCTTTATGGTGTCTTCTTGAATATTCATTGGCGATGCTTCTATTTTTCCGTGCTCTCCCAGAGTAGTTTGTTAAAATCCCACTTCTGACACAATTTGTTGCCACTCCATAATCTCTTTCCCTCAGCCACAAAATTTGGGAATACTTTGGACTCCGGAACACTCATCGGCAGCCACAGCGACAGTTTCCGTAGTGTAGCGGTTATCACATTCGCCTAACACGCGAAAGGTCCTCAGTTGGACACTGGGCGGAAACATTACTTTCTCCAGCTTTTTTTATTTCATCCTTGTGTGAAGATGTATGACTGCCCGTTACTGATAGCAACATCAACATATTCATCATTTTGGATAGGAGGGGAGACTCATCTGCTATTCTTCTCATTCTGTCAAGACAACAGCAAATGTTCTGGACCATAGAAAGCGCATCCCGACCTGCCTCCTATGAGCTGTCCCTAGGCACCACTCCAGGGCTCTGTGAGAATGCATCTCCAGCAGATAATCTCTGTCGTAAAGCATTTGCATGACTGAGAGCGTACTTTGACTATGAATTTGCTGTATCACTAGTTGAACCTTTATGGTGTCTTCTTGAATATTCATTGGCGATGCTTCTATTTTTCCGTGCTCTCCCAGAGTAGTTTGTTAAAATCCCACTTCTGACACAATTTTTTGCCACTCCAGAATCTCTTTCCCTCAGCCACAAAATTTGGGAATACTTTGGAGTCCGGAACACTCATCGGCAGCCACAGCGACAGTTTCCGTAGTGTAGCGGTTATCACATTCGCCTAACACGCTAAAGGTCCTCAGTTCGACACTGGGCGGAAACATTACTTTCTCCAGCTTTATTTATTTCATCCTTGTGTGAAGATGTATGACTGCCCGTTACTGATAGCAACATCAACATATTCATCATTTTGGATAGGAGGGTAGACTCATCTGCTATTCTTCTCATTCTGTCAAGACAACAGCAAATGTTCTGGACCATAGAAAGCGCATCCCGACCTGCCTCCTATGAGCTGTCCCTAGGCACCACTCCAGGGCTCTGTGAGAATGCATCTCCAGCAGATAATCTCTGTCGTAAAGCATTTGCATGACTGAGAGCGTACTTTGACCATGGATTTGCTGTATCACTAGTTGAACCTTTATGGTGTCTTCTTGAATATTCATTCGCGATGCTTCTATTTTTCCGTGCTCTCCCAGAGTAGTTTGTTAAAATCCCACTTCTGACACAATTTGTTGCCACTCCATAATCTCTTTCCCTCAGCCACAAAATTTGGGAAAACTTTGGACTCCGGAACACTCATAAGCAGCCACAGAGACAGTTTCCGTAGTGTAGTGGTTATCACATTCGCCTAACACGCGAAAGGTCCTCATTTCGACACTGGGCGGAAACATTACTTTGTCCAGCTTTATTTATTTCATCCTTGAGTGAAGATGTATGACTGCCCGTTACTGATAGCAACATCAACATATTCATCATTTTGGATAGGAGGGGAGACTCATCTGCTATTCTTCACATTCTATCAAGAAAACAGCAAATGTTCTGCACCATAGAAAGCGCATCCCGCCCTGCCTCCTATGAGCTGTCCCTAGGCACCACTCCGGAGCTCTGTGAGAATGCATCTCCAGCAGATAATCTCTGTCGTAAAGCATTTGCATGACTGAGAGTGTACTTTGACTGTGGACAGGGTTCCATGGTGTAATGGTTAGCACTCTGGACTTTGAATCCAGTGATCCGAGTTCAAATCTCAGTGGAACCTTCAGGTATGTGAGTTCTCGAAAGAAGATCAGATGAGTAGGCTAGTAAGTTGGCAAGTCACATTTGAGTGCATGATTGATCAAATCCAGTTGAGAGGATTTGCTGCATCGCTAGTTGAACATTTATGGTGTCTTCTTGAATATTCATTGGCGATGCTTCTATTTTTCCGTGCTCTCCCAGAGTAGTTTGTTAAAATCCCACTTCTGACACAATTTGTTGCCACTCCATAATCTCTTTCCCTCAGCCACAAAATTTGGGAAAACTTTGGACTCCGGAACACTCATCAGCAGCCGCAGAGACAGTTTCCGTAGTGTAGCGGTTATCACATTCGCCTAACACGCAAAAAGTCCTCAGTTCGACACTGGGCGGAAACATTACTTTCTCCAGCTTTATTTATTTCATCCTTGAGTGAAGATGTATGACTGCCCGTTACTGATAGCAACATCAACATATTCATCATTTTGGATAGGAGGGGAGACTCATCTGCTATTCTTCACATTCTATCAAGAAAACAGCAAATGTTCTGCACCATAGAAAGCGCATCCCGCCCTGCCTCCTATGAGCTGTCCCTAGGCACCACTCCGGAGCTCTGTGAGAATGCATCTCCAGCAGATAATCTCTGTCGTAAAGCATTTGCATGACTGAGAGTGTACTTTGACTGTGGACAGGGTTCCATGGTGTAATGGTTAGCACTCTGGACTTTGAATCCAGTGATCCGAGTTCAAATCTCAGTGGAACCTTCAGGTATGTGAGTTCTCGAAAGAAGATCAGATGAGTAGGCTAGTAAGTTGGCAAGTCACATTTGAGTGCATGATTGATCAAATCCAGTTGAGAGGATTTGCTGCATCGCTAGTTGAACATTTATGGTGTCTTCTTGAATATTCATTGGCGATGCTTCTATTTTTCCGTGCTCTCCCAGAGTAGTTTGTTAAAATCCCACTTCTGACACAATTTGTTGCCACTCCATAATCTCTTTCCCTCAGCCACAAAATTTGGGAATACTTTGGACTCCGGAACACTCATCGGCAGCCACAGCGACAGTTTCCATAGTGTAGCGGTTATCACATTCGCCTAACACGCGAAAGGTCCTCAGTTCGACACTGGGCGGAAACATTACTTTCTCCAGCTTTTTTTATTTCATCCTTGTGTGAAGATGTATGACTGCCCGTTACTGATAGCAACATCAACATATTCATCATTTTGGATAGGAGGGGAGACTCATCTGCTATTCTTCACATTCTATCAAGAAAACAGCAAATGTTCTGCACCATAGAAAGCGCATCCCGCCCTGCCTCCTATGAGCTGTCCCTAGGCACCACTCCGGAGCTCTGTGAGAATGCATCTCCAACAGATAATCTTTGTCGTAAAGTCATTTTTTGCAGCTTTTCAAGAGATTCTCTGATGCTGAGGTGTGAAACGGACTTTGGTGAACCCCCAGCTGCTGAGTGACAATGGCACCCTCCCCGTCAGGGAATCGAACCCTGTTCCTCCGCATGACAGACGGATTCTAACCTTTGACCAGCGAAGATTAAGAATACTTTGCTTGACTGTCGTGCCCATGCTGAGAATACAAACTGTAAGAGTATTACTGAAAAATTGACCAAAAAAATCCCTTTGCTATAAAACCTTTCGTTGTAAAGCATTTGCATGACTGAGAGCGTACTTTGACTGTGGACGGGGTTCCATGGTGTAATGGTTAGCACTCTGGACTTTAAATCCAGTGATTTGAGTTCAAATCTCAGTGGAACCTTCAGGTATGTGAGTTCTGGAAAGAAGATCAGTTGAGTAGGCTAGTCGGTTGGCAAGTCACATTTGAGTGCATGATTGATCAAATCCAGTTGAGAGGATTTGCTGTATTACTAGTTGAACCTTTATGGTGTCTTCTTGAATATTCATTGGCGATGCTTCTATTTTTCCGTGCTCTCCCAGAGTAGTTTGTTAAAATCCCACTTCTGACACAATTTGTTGCCACTCCATAATCTCTTTCCCTCAGCCACAAAATTTGGGAATACTTTGGACTCCGGAACACTCATCGGCAGCCACAGCGACAGTTTCCGTAGTGTAGCGGTTATCACATTCGCCTAACACGCGAAAGGTCCTCAGTTCGACACTGGGCGGAAACATTACTTTCTCCAGCTTTTTTTATTTCATCCTTGTGTGAAGATGTATGACTGCCCGTTACTGATAGCAACATCAACATATTCATCATTTTGGATAGGAGGGGAGACTCATCTGCTATTCTTCTCATTCTGTCAAGACAACAGCAAATGTTCTGGACCATAGAAAGCGCATCCCGACCTGCCTCCTATGAGCTGTCCCTAGGCACCACTCCAGGGCTCTGTGAGAATGCATCTCCAGCAGATAATCTCTGTCGTAAAGCATTTGCATGACTGAGAGCGTACTTTGACTATGAATTTGCTGTATCACTAGTTGAACCTTTATGGTGTCTTCTTGAATATTCATTGGCGATGCTTCTATTTTTCCGTGCTCTCCCAGAGTAGTTTGTTAAAATCCCACTTCTGACACAATTTGTTGCCACTCCATAATCTCTTTCCCTCAGCCACAAAATTTGGGAAAACTTTGGACTCCGGAACACTCATCGGCAGCCACAGCGACAGTTTCCGTAGTGTAGCGGTTATCACATTTGCCTAACACGCGAAAGGTCCTCAGTTCGACACTGGGCGGAAACATTACTTTGTCCAGCTTTATTTATTTCATCCTTGTGTGAAGATGTATGACTGCCCGTTACTGATAGCAACATCAACATATTCATCATTTTGGATAGGAGGGGAAACTCATCTGCTATTCTTCTCATTCTATCAAGACAACAGCAAATGTTCTGGACCATAGAAAGCGCATCCCGACCTGCCTCCTATGAGCTGTCCCTAGGCACCACTCCAGGGCTCTGTGAGAATGCATCTCCAACAGATAATCTCTGTCGTAAAGCATTTGCATGACTGAGAGCGTACTTTGACTGTGGAAGGGTTCCATGGTGTAATGGTTAGCACTCTGGACTTTGAATCCAGTGATCTGAGTTCAAATCTCGTTGGAACCTTCAGGTATGTGAGTTCTGGAAAGAAGATCAGTTGAGTAGGCTAGTCAGTTGGCAAGTCACATTTGAGTGCATGATTGATCAAATCCAGTTGAGAGGATTTGCTGTATCACTAGTTGAACCTTTATGGTGTCTTCTTGAATATTTATTGGCGATGCTTCTATTTTTCCGTGCTCTCCCAGAGTAGTTTGTTAAAATCCCACTTCTGACACAATTTTTTGCCATTCAATAATCTCTTTCCCTCAGCCACAAAATTTGGGAAAACTTTGGACTCCGGAACACTCATCAGCAGCCGCAGCGACAGTTTCCGTAGTGTAGCGGTTATCACATTCGCCTAACACGCGAAAGGTCCTCAGTTTGACACTGGGCGGAAACATTACTTGCTCCAGCTTTATTTATTTCATCCTTGTGTGAAGATGTATGACTGCCCGTTACTGATAGCAACATCAACATATTCATCATTTTGGATAGGAAGGGACTCATCTGCTATTCTTCAAATTCTGTCAAGAAAACAGCAAATGTTCTGCACCATAGAAAGCGCATCCCGCCCTGCTTCCTATGAGCTGTCCCTAGGCACCACTCCGGAGCTCTGTGAGAATGCATCTCCAACAGATAATCTCTGTCGTAAAGTCATTTTTTGCAGCTTTTCAAGAGATTCTCTGATGCTGAAGTGTGAAACGGACTTTGGTGAACCCCCAGCTGCTGAGTGACAATGGCACCCTCCCCGTCAGGGAATCGAACCCTGTTCCTCCGCATGACAGACGGATTCTAACCTTTGACCAGCGAAGATTAAGAATACTTTGCTTGACTGTCGTGCCCATGCTGAGAATACAAACTGTAAGAGTATTACTGAAAAATTGACCAAAAAAATCCCTTTGCTATAAAACCTTTCGTTGTAAACCATTTGCATGACTGAGAGCGTACTTTGACTATGGACGGGGTTCCATGGTGTAATGGTTAGCACTCTGGACTTTGAATCCAGTGATCCGAGTTCAAATCTCGGTGGAACCTTCAGGTATGTGAGTTCTGGAAAGAAGATCAGTTGAGTAGGCTAGTCAGTTGGCAAGTCACATTTGAGTGCATGATTGATCAAATCCAGTTGAGAGGATTTGCTGTATCACTAGTTGAACCTTTATGGTGTCTTCTTGAATATTCATTGGCGATGCTTCTATTTTTCCGTGCTCTCCCAGAGTAGTTTGTTAAAATCCCACTTCTGACACAATTTGTTGCCACTCCATAATCTCTTTCCCTCAGCCACAAAATTTGGGAAAACTTTGGACTCCGGAACACTCATCGGCAGCCACAGCGACAGTTTCCGTAGTGTAGCGGTTATCACATTCGCCTAACACGCGAAAGGTCCTCAGTTCGACACTGGGCGGAAACATTACTTTGTCCAGCTTTATTTATTTCATCCTTGTGTGAAGATGTATGACTGCCCGTTACTGATAGCAACATCAACATATTCATCATTTTGGATAGGAGGGGAGACTCATCTGCTATTCTTCACATTCTATCAAGACAACAGCAAATGTTCTGGACCATAGAAAGCGCATCCCGACCTGCCTCCTATGAGCTGTCCCTAGGCACCACTCCAGGGCTCTATGAGAATGCATCTCCAACAGATAATCTCTGTCGTAAAGCATTTGCATGACTGAGAGCGTACTTTGACTGTGGAAGGGTTCCATGGTGTAATGGTTAGCACTCTGGACTTTGAATCCAGTGATCCGAGTTCAAATCTCGGTGGAACCTTCAGGTATGTGAGTTCTGGAAAGAAGATCAGTTGAGTAGGCTAGTCAGTTGGCAAGTCACATTTGAGTGCATGATTGATCAAATCCAGTTGAGAGGATTTGCTGTATCACTAGTTGAACCTTTATGGTGTCTTCTTGAATATTTATTGGCGATGCTTCTATTTTTCCGTGCTCTCCCAGAGTAGTTTGTTAAAATCCCACTTCTGACACAATTTTTTGCCATTCAATAATCTCTTTCCCTCAGCCACAAAATTTGGGAAAACTTTGGACTCCGGAACACTCATCAGCAGCCGCAGCGACAGTTTCCGTAGTGTAGCGGTTATCACATTCGCCTAACACGCGAAAGGTCCTCAGTTTGACACTGGGCGGAAACATTACTTGCTCCAGCTTTATTTATTTCATCCTTGTGTGAAGATGTATGACTGCCCGTTACTGATAGCAACATCAACATATTCATCATTTTGGATAGGAAGGGACTCATCTGCTATTCTTCACATTCTGTCAAGAAAACAGCAAATGTTCTGCACCATAGAAAGCGCATCCCGCCCTGCTTCCTATGAGCTGTCCCTAGGCACCACTCCGGAGCTCTGTGAGAATGCATCTCCAACAGATAATCTCTGTCGTAAAGTCATTTTTTGCAGCTTTTCAAGAGATTCTCTGATGCTGAGGTGTGAAACGGACTTTGGTGAACCCCCAGCTGCTGAGTGACAATGGCACCCTCCCCGTCAGGGAATCGAACCCTGTTCCTCCGCATGACAAACGGATTCTAACCTTTGACCAGCGAAGATTAAGAATACTTTGCTTGACTGTCGTGCCCATGCTGAGAATACAAACTGTAAGAGTATTACTGAAAAATTGACCAAAAAAATCCCTTTGCTATAAAACCTTTCATTGTAAACCATTTGCATGACTGAGAGCGTACTTTGACTATGGACAGGGTTCCATGGTGTAATGGTTAGCACTCTGGACTTTGAATCCAGTGATTCGAGTTCAAATCTCGGTGGAACCTTCAGGTATGTGAGTTCTGGAAAGAAGATTAGTTGAGTAGGCTAGTCAGTTGGCAAGTCACATTTGAGTGCATGATTGATCAAATCCAGTTGAGAGGATTTGCTGTATCACTAGTTGAACCTTTATGGTGTCTTCTTGAATATTCATTGGCGATGCTTCTATTTTTCCGTGCTCTCCCAGAGTAGTTTGTTAAAATCCCACTTCTGACACAATTTGTTGCCACTCCATAATCTCTTTCCCTCAGCCACAAAATTTGGGAAAACTTTGGACTCCGGAACACTCATCGGCAGCCACAGCGACAGTTTCCGTAGTGTAGCGGTTATCACATTCGCCTAACACGCGAAAGGTCCTCAGTTCGACACTGGGCGGAAACATTACTTTGTCCAGCTTTATTTATTTCATCCTTGTGTGAAGATGTATGACTGCCCGTTACTGATAGCAACATCAACATATTCATCATTTTGGATAGGAGGGGAAACTCATCTGCTATTCTTCTCATTCTATCAAGACAACAGCAAATGTTCTGCACCATAGAAAGCGCATCCCGACCTGCCTCCTATGAGCTGTCCCTAGGCACCACTCCAGGGCTCTGTGAGAATGCATCTCCAACAGATAATCTCTGTCGTAAAGTCATTTTTTGCAGCTTTTCAAGAGATTCTCTGATGCTGAGGTGTGAAACGGACTTTGGTGAACCCCCAGCTACTGAGTGACAATGGCACCCTCCCCGTCAGGGAATCGAACCCTGTTCCTCCGCATGACAGACGGATTCTAACCTTTGACCAGCGAAGATTAAGAATACGTTGCTTGACTGTCGTGCCCATGCTGAGAATACAAACTGTAAGAGTATTACTGAAAAATTGACAAAAAAAATCCCTTTGCTATAAAACCTTTCGTTGTAAACCATTTGCATGACTGAGAGCGTACTTTGACTGTGGAAGGGGTTCCATGGTGTAATGGTTAGCACTCTGGACTTTGAATCCAGTGATCTGAGTTCAAATCTCGGTGGAACCTTCAGGTATGTGAGTTCTGGAAAGAATATTAGTTGAGTAGGCTAGTCAGTTGGCAAGTCACATTTGAGTGCATGATTGATCAAATCCAGTTGAGAGGATTTGCTGTATCACTAGTTGAACCTTTATGGTGTCTTCTTGAATATTCATTGGCGATGCTTCTATTTTTCCGTGCTCTCCCAGAGTAGTTTGTTAAAATCCCACTTCTGACACAATTTGTTGCCACTCCATAATCTCTTTCCCTCAGCCACAAAATTTGGGAAAACTTTGGACTCCGGAACACTCATCGGCAGCCACAGCGACAGTTTCCGTAGTGTAGCGGTTATCACATTCGCCTAACACGCGAAAGGTCCTCAGTTCGACACTGGGCGGAAACATTACTTTGTCCAGCTTTATTTATTTCATCCTTGTGTGAAGATGTATGACTGCCCGTTACTGATAGCAACATCAACATATTCATCATTTTGGATAGGAGGGGAAACTCATCTGCTATTCTTCTCATTCTATCAAGACAACAGCAAATGTTCTGGACCATAGAAAGCGCATCCCGACCTGCCTCCTATGAGCTGTCCCTAGGCACCACTCCAGGGCTCTGTGAGAATGCATCTCCAACAGATAATCTCTGTCGTAAAGCATTTGCATGACTGAGAGCGTACTTTGACTGTGGAAGGGTTCCATGGTGTAATGGTTAGCACTCTGGACTTTGAATCCAGTGATCTGAGTTCAAATCTCGTTGGAACCTTCAGGTATGTGAGTTCTGGAAAGAAGATCAGTTGAGTAGGCTAGTCAGTTGGCAAGTCACATTTGAGTGCATGATTGATCAAATCCAGTTGAGAGGATTTGCTGTATCACTAGTTGAACCTTTATGGTGTCTTCTTGAATATTTATTGGCGATGCTTCTATTTTTCCGTGCTCTCCCAGAGTAGTTTGTTAAAATCCCACTTCTGACACAATTTTTTGCCATTCAATAATCTCTTTCCCTCAGCCACAAAATTTGGGAAAACTTTGGACTCCGGAACACTCATCAGCAGCCGCAGCGACAGTTTCCGTAGTGTAGCGGTTATCACATTCGCCTAACACGCGAAAGGTCCTCAGTTTGACACTGGGCGGAAACATTACTTGCTCCAGCTTTATTTATTTCATCCTTGTGTGAAGATGTATGACTGCCCGTTACTGATAGCAACATCAACATATTCATCATTTTGGATAGGAAGGGACTCATCTGCTATTCTTCAAATTCTGTCAAGAAAACAGCAAATGTTCTGCACCATAGAAAGCGCATCCCGCCCTGCTTCCTATGAGCTGTCCCTAGGCACCACTCCGGAGCTCTGTGAGAATGCATCTCCAACAGATAATCTCTGTCGTAAAGTCATTTTTTGCAGCTTTTCAAGAGATTCTCTGATGCTGAAGTGTGAAACGGACTTTGGTGAACCCCCAGCTGCTGAGTGACAATGGCACCCTCCCCGTCAGGGAATCGAACCCTGTTCCTCCGCATGACAGACGGATTCTAACCTTTGACCAGCGAAGATTAAGAATACTTTGCTTGACTGTCGTGCCCATGCTGAGAATACAAACTGTAAGAGTATTACTGAAAAATTGACCAAAAAAATCCCTTTGCTATAAAACCTTTCGTTGTAAACCATTTGCATGACTGAGAGCGTACTTTGACTATGGACGGGGTTCCATGGTGTAATGGTTAGCACTCTGGACTTTGAATCCAGTGATCCGAGTTCAAATCTCGGTGGAACCTTCAGGTATGTGAGTTCTGGAAAGAAGATCAGTTGAGTAGGCTAGTCAGTTGGCAAGTCACATTTGAGTGCATGATTGATCAAATCCAGTTGAGAGGATTTGCTGTATCACTAGTTGAACCTTTATGGTGTCTTCTTGAATATTCATTGGCGATGCTTCTATTTTTCCGTGCTCTCCCAGAGTAGTTTGTTAAAATCCCACTTCTGACACAATTTGTTGCCACTCCATAATCTCTTTCCCTCAGCCACAAAATTTGGGAAAACTTTGGACTCCGGAACACTCATCGGCAGCCACAGCGACAGTTTCCGTAGTGTAGCGGTTATCACATTCGCCTAACACGCGAAAGGTCCTCAGTTCGACACTGGGCGGAAACATTACTTTGTCCAGCTTTATTTATTTCATCCTTGTGTGAAGATGTATGACTGCCCGTTACTGATAGCAACATCAACATATTCATCATTTTGGATAGGAGGGGAGACTCATCTGCTATTCTTCACATTCTATCAAGACAACAGCAAATGTTCTGGACCATAGAAAGCGCATCCCGACCTGCCTCCTATGAGCTGTCCCTAGGCACCACTCCAGGGCTCTATGAGAATGCATCTCCAACAGATAATCTCTGTCGTAAAGCATTTGCATGACTGAGAGCGTACTTTGACTGTGGAAGGGTTCCATGGTGTAATGGTTAGCACTCTGGACTTTGAATCCAGTGATCCGAGTTCAAATCTCGGTGGAACCTTCAGGTATGTGAGTTCTGGAAAGAAGATCAGTTGAGTAGGCTAGTCAGTTGGCAAGTCACATTTGAGTGCATGATTGATCAAATCCAGTTGAGAGGATTTGCTGTATCACTAGTTGAACCTTTATGGTGTCTTCTTGAATATTTATTGGCGATGCTTCTATTTTTCCGTGCTCTCCCAGAGTAGTTTGTTAAAATCCCACTTCTGACACAATTTTTTGCCACTCCATAATCTCTTTCCCTCAGCCACAAAATTTGGGAATACTTTGGACTCCGGAACACTCATCGGCAGCCACAGCGACAGTTTCCGTAGTGTAGCGGTTATCACATTCGCCTAACACGCGAGAGGTCCTCAGTTGGACACTGGGCGGAAACATTACTTTCTCCAGCTTTTTTTATTTCATCCTTGTGTGAAGATGTATGACTGCCCGTTACTGATAGCAACATCAACATATTCATCATTTTGGATAGGAGGGGAGACTCATCTGCTATTCTTCACATTCTATCAAGAAAACAGCAAATGTTCTGCACCATAGAAAGCGCATCCCGCCCTGCCTCCTATGAGCTGTCCCTAGGCACCACTCCGGAGCTCTGTGAGAATGCATCTCCAACAGATAATCTTTGTCGTAAAGTCATTTTTTGCAGCTTTTCAAGAGATTCTCTGATGCTGAGGTGTGAAACGGACTCTGGTGAACCCCCAGCTGCTGAGTGACAATGGCACCCTCCCCGTCAGGGAATTGAACCCTGTTCCTCCGCATGACAGACGGATTCTAACCTTTGACCAGCGAAGATTAAGAATACTTTGCTTGACTGTCGTGCCCATGCTGAGAATACAAACTGTAAGAGTATTACTGAAAAATTGACCAAAAAAAATCCCTTTGCTATAAAACCTTTCGTTGTAAACCATTTGCATGACTGAGAGCGTACTTTGACTGTGGACTGGGTTCCATGGTGTAATGCTTAGCACTCTGGACTTTGAATCCAGTGATCTGAGTTCAAATCTCAGTGGAACCTTCAGGTATGTGAGTTTTGGAAAGAAGATCAGTTGAGTTGGCAAGTCACATTTGAGTGCATGATTGATCAAATCCAGTTGAGAGGATTTGCTGTATCGCTAGTTGAACATTTATGGTGTCTTTTTGAATATTCATTGGCGATGCTTCTATTTTTCCGTGCTCTCCCAGAGTAGTTTGTTAAAATCCCACTTCTGGCACAATTTGTTGCCACTCCATAATCTCTTTCCCTCAGCCACAAAATTTGGGAATACTTTGGACTCCAGAACACTCATCAGCAGCCACAGCGACAGTTTCCATAGTGTAGCGGTTATCACATTCGACTAACACGCGAAAGGTCCTCAGTTCGACACTGGGCGGAAACATTACTTTCTCCAGCTTTTTTATTTCATCCTTGTGTGAAGATGTATGACTGCCCGTTACTGATAGCAACATCAACATATTCATCATTTTGGATAGGAGGGGAGACTCATCTGCTATTCTTCACATTCTATCAAGAAAACAGCAAATGTTCTGCACCATAGAAAGCGCATCCCGCCCTGCCTCCTATGAGCTGTCCCTAGGCACCACCCCGGAGCTCTGTTAGAATGCATCTCCAACAGATAATCTTTGTCGTAAAGTCATTTTTTGCAGCTTTTCAAGAGATTCTCTGATGCTGAGGTGTGAAACGGACTTTGGTGAACCCCCAGCTGTTGAGTGACAATGGCACCCTCCCCGTCAGGGAATCGAACCCTGTTCCTCCGCATGACAGACGGATTCTAACCTTTGACCAGCGAAGATTAAGAATACTTTGCTTGACTGTCGTGCCCATGCTGAGAATACAAACTGTAAGAGTATTACTGAAAAATTGACCAAAAAAATCCCTTTGCTATAAAACCTTTCATTGTAAACCATTTGCATGACTGAGAGCGTACTTTGACTGTGGACGGGGTTCCATGGTGTAATGGTTAGTACTCTGGACTTTAAATCCAGTGATTCGAGTTCAAATCTCAGTGGAACCTTCAGGTATGTGAGTTCTGGAAAGAAGATCAGTTGAGTAGGCTAGTCGGTTGGCAAGTCACATTTGAGTGCATGATTGATCAAATCCAGTTGAGAGGATTTGCTGTATTACTAGTTGAACCTTTATGGTGTCTTCTTGAATATTCATTGGCGATGCTTCTATTTTTCCGTGCTCTCCCAGAGTAGTTTGTTAAAATCCCACTTCTGACACAATTTGTTGCCACTCCATAATCTCTTTCCCTCAGCCACAAAATTTGGGAAAACTTTGGACTCCGGAACACTCATCAGCAGCCACAGCGACAGTTTCTGTAGTGTAGCGGTTATCACATTCGCCTAACACGCGAAAGGTCCTCAGTTCGACACTGGGCGGAAACATTACTTTGTCCAGCTTTATTTATTTCATCCTTGTGTGAAGATGTATGACTGCCCGTTACTGATAGCAACATCAACATATTCATCATTTTGGATAGGAGGGTAGACTCATCTGCTATTCTTCTCATTCTGTCAAGACAACAGCAAATGTTCTGGACCATAGAAAGCGCATCCCGACCTGCCTCCTATGAGCTGTCCCTAGGCACCACTCCAGGGCTCTGTGAGAATGCATCTCCAGCAGATAATCTCTGTCGTAAAGCATTTGCATGACTGAGAGCGTACTTTGACTATGGATTTGCTGTATCACTAGTTGAACCTTTATGGTGTCTTCTTGAATATTCATTGGCGATGCTTCTATTTTTCCGTGCTCTCCCAGAGTATTTTGTTAAAATCCCACTTCTGACACAATTTTTTGCTACTCCAGAATCTCTTTCCCTCAGCCACAAAATTTGGGAATACTTTGGAGTCCGGAACACTCATCGGCAGCCACAGAGACAGTTTCCGTAGTGTAGCGGTTATCACATTCGCCTAACACGCGAAAGGTCCTCAGTTCGACACTGGGCGGAAACATTACTTTGTCCAGCTTTATTTATTTCATCCTTGAGTGAAGATGTATGACTGCCCGTTACTGATAGCAACATCAACATATTCATCATTTTGGATATGAGGGGAGACTCATCTGCTATTCTTCTCATTCTGTCAAGACAACAGCAAATGTTCTGGACCATAGAAAGCGCATCCCGACCTGCCTCCTAATAGCTGTCCCTAGGCACCACTCCAGGGCTCTGTGAGAATGCATCTCCAGCAGATAATCTCTGTCGTAAAGCATTTGCATGACTGAGAGCGTACTTTGACTATGGACAGGGTTCCATGGTGTAATGGTTAGCACTCTGGACTTTGAATCCAGTGATCAGAGTTCAAATCTCGGTGGAACCTTCAGGTATGTGAGTTCTGGAAAGAAGATCAGTTGAGTAGGCTAGTCAGTTGGCAAGTCATATTTGAGTGCATGATTGATCAAATCCAGTTGAGAGGATTTGCTGTATCGCTAGTTGAACCTTTATGGTGTCTTCTTGAATATTCATTGGCGATGCTTCTATTTTTCCGTGCTCTCCCAGAATAGTTTGTTAAAATCCCACTTCTGACACAATTTGTTGCCACTCCATAATCTCTTTCCCTCAGCCACAAAATTTGGGAATACTTTGGAGTCCGGAACACTCATCGGCAGCCACAGCGACAGTTTCTGTAGTGTAGCGGTTATCACATTCGCCTAACACGCGAACGGTCCTCAGTTCGACACTGGGCGGAAACATTACTTTGTCCAGCTTTATTTATTTCATCCTTGTGTGAAGATGTATGACTGCCCGTTACTGATAGCAACATCAACATATTCATCATTTTGGATAGGAGGGGAGACTCATCTGCTATTCTTCACATTCAATCAAGACAACAGCAAATGTTCTGGACCATAGAAAGCGCATCCCGACCTGCCTCCTATGAGCTGTCCCTAGGCACCACTCCAGGGCTCTATGAGAATGCATCTCCAACAGATAATCTCTGTCGTAAAGCATTTGCATGACTGAGAGCGTACTTTGACTGTGGAAGGGTTCCATGGTGTAATGGTTAGCACTCTGGACTTTGAATCCAGTGATCCGAGTTCAAATCTCGGTGGAACCTTCAGGTATGTGAGTTCTGGAAAGAAGATCAGTTGAGTAGGCTAGTCAGTTGGCAAGTCACATTTGAGTGCATGATTGATCAAATCCAGTTGAGAGGATTTGCTGTATCACTAGTTGAACCTTTATGGTGTCTTCTTGAATATTTATTGGCGATGCTTCTATTTTTCCGTGCTCTCCCAGAGTAGTTTGTTAAAATCCCACTTCTGACACAATTTTTTGCCATTCAATAATCTCTTTCCCTCAGCCACAAAATTTGGGAAAACTTTGGACTCCGGAACACTCATCAGCAGCCGCAGCGACAGTTTCCGTAGTGTAGCGGTTATCACATTCGCCTAACACGCGAAAGGTCCTCAGTTTGACACTGGGCGGAAACATTACTTGCTCCAGCTTTATTTATTTCATCCTTGTGTGAAGATGTATGACTGCCCGTTACTGATAGCAACATCAACATATTCATCATTTTGGATAGGAAGGGACTCATCTGCTATTCTTCACATTCTGTCAAGAAAACAGCAAATGTTCTGCACCATAGAAAGCGCATCCCGCCCTGCTTCCTATGAGCTGTCCCTAGGCACCACTCCGGAGCTCTGTGAGAATGCATCTCCAACAGATAATCTCTGTCGTAAAGTCATTTTTTGCAGCTTTTCAAGAGATTCTCTGATGCTGAGGTGTGAAACGGACTTTGGTGAACCCCCAGCTGCTGAGTGACAATGGCACCCTCCCCGTCAGGGAATCGAACCCTGTTCCTCCGCATGACAAACGGATTCTAACCTTTGACCAGCGAAGATTAAGAATACTTTGCTTGACTGTCGTGCCCATGCTGAGAATACAAACTGTAAGAGTATTACTGAAAAATTGACCAAAAAAATCCCTTTGCTATAAAACCTTTCGTTGTAAACCATTTGCATGACTGAGAGCGTACTTTGACTATGGACAGGGTTCCATGGTGTAATGGTTAGCACTCTGGACTTTGAATCCAGTGATTCGAGTTCAAATCTCGGTGGAACCTTCAGGTATGTGAGTTCTGGAAAGAAGATTAGTTGAGTAGGCTAGTCAGTTGGCAAGTCACATTTGAGTGCATGATTGATCAAATCCAGTTGAGAGGATTTGCTGTATCACTAGTTGAACCTTTATGGTGTCTTCTTGAATATTCATTGGCGATGCTTCTATTTTTCCGTGCTCTCCCAGAGTAGTTTGTTAAAATCCCACTTCTGACACAATTTGTTGCCACTCCATAATCTCTTTCCCTCAGCCACAAAATTTGGGAAAACTTTGGACTCCGGAACACTCATCGGCAGCCACAGCGACAGTTTCCGTAGTGTAGCGGTTATCACATTCGCCTAACACGCGAAAGGTCCTCAGTTCGACACTGGGCGGAAACATTACTTTGTCCAGCTTTATTTATTTCATCCTTGTGTGAAGATGTATGACTGCCCGTTACTGATAGCAACATCAACATATTCATCATTTTGGATAGGAGGGGAAACTCATCTGCTATTCTTCTCATTCTATCAAGACAACAGCAAATGTTCTGGACCATAGAAAGCGCATCCCGACCTGCCTCCTATGAGCTGTCCCTAGGCACCACTCCAGGGCTCTGTGAGAATGCATCTCCAACAGATAATCTCTGTCGTAAAGCATTTGCATGACTGAGAGCGTACTTTGACTGTGGAAGGGTTCCATGGTGTAATGGTTAGCACTCTGGACTTTGAATCCAGTGATCCGAGTTCAAATCTCGTTGGAACCTTCAGGTATGTGAGTTCTGGAAAGAAGATCAGTTGAGTAGGCTAGTCAGTTGGCAAGTCACATTTGAGTGCATGATTGATCAAATCCAGTTGAGAGGATTTGCTGTATCACTAGTTGAACCTTTATGGTGTCTTCTTGAATATTTATTGGCGATGCTTCTATTTTTCCGTGCTCTCCCAGAGTAGTTTGTTAAAATCCCACTTCTGACACAATTTTTTGCCATTCAATAATCTCTTTCCCTCAGCCACAAAATTTGGGAAAACTTTGGACTCCGGAACACTCATCAGCAGCCGCAGCGACAGTTTCCGTAGTGTAGCGGTTATCACATTCGCCTAACACGCGAAAGGTCCTCAGTTTGACACTGGGCGGAAACATTACTTGCTCCAGCTTTATTTATTTCATCCTTGTGTGAAGATGTATGACTGCCCGTTACTGATAGCAACATCAACATATTCATCATTTTGGATAGGAAGGGACTCATCTGCTATTCTTCAAATTCTGTCAAGAAAACAGCAAATGTTCTGCACCATAGAAAGCGCATCCCGCCCTGCTTCCTATGAGCTGTCCCTAGGCACCACTCCGGAGCTCTGTGAGAATGCATCTCCAACAGATAATCTCTGTCGTAAAGTCATTTTTTGCAGCTTTTCAAGAGATTCTCTGATGCTGAGGTGTGAAACGGACTTTGGTGAACCCCCAGCTGCTGAGTGACAATGGCACCCTCCCCGTCAGGGAATCGAACCCTGTTCCTCCGCATGACAGACGGATTCTAACCTTTGACCAGCGAAGATTAAGAATACTTTGCTTGACTGTCGTGCCCATGCTGAGAATACAAACTGTAAGAGTATTACTGAAAAATTGACCAAAAAAATCCCTTTGCTATAAAACCTTTCGTTGTAAACCATTTGCATGACTGAGAGCGTACTTTGACTATGGACGGGGTTCCATGGTGTAATGGTTAGCACTCTGGACTTTGAATCCAGTGATTTGAGTTCAAATCTCGGTGGAACCTTCAGGTATGTGAGTTCTGGAAAGAAGATCAGTTGAGTAGGCTAGTCAGTTGGCAAGTAACATTTGAGTGCATGATTGATCAAATCCAGTTGAGAGGATTTGCTGTATCACTAGTTGAACCTTTATGGTGTCTTCTTGAATATTCATTGGCGATGCTTCTATTTTTCCGTGCTCTCCCAGAGTAGTTTGTTAAAATCCCACTTCTGACACAATTTGTTGCCACTCCATAATCTCTTTCCCTCAGCCACAAAATTTGGGAAAACTTTGGACTCCGGAACACTCATCGGCAGCCACAGCGACAGTTTCCGTAGTGTAGCGGTTATCACATTCGCCTAACACGCGAAAGGTCCTCAGTTCGACACTGGGCGGAAACATTACTTTGTCCAGCTTTATTTATTTCATCCTTGTGTGAAGATGTATGACTGCCCGTTACTGATAGCAACATCAACATATTCATCATTTTGGATAGGAGGGGAGACTCATCTGCTATTCTTCACATTCTATCAAGACAACAGCAAATGTTCTGGACCATAGAAAGCGCATCCCGACCTGCCTCCTATGAGCTGTCCCTAGGCACCACTCCAGGGCTCTATGAGAATGCATCTCCAACAGATAATCTCTGTCGTAAAGCATTTGCATGACTGAGAGCGTACTTTGACTGTGGAAGGGTTCCATGGTGTAATGGTTAGCACTCTGGACTTTGAATCCAGTGATCCGAGTTCAAATCTCGGTGGAACCTTCAGGTATGTGAGTTCTGGAAAGAAGATCAGTTGAGTACGCTAGTCAGTTGGCAAGTCACATTTGAGTGCATGATTGATCAAATCCAGTTGAGAGGATTTGCTGTATCACTAGTTGAACCTTTATGGTGTCTTCTTGAATATTTATTGGCGATGCTTCTATTTTTCCGTGCTCTCCCAGAGTAGTTTGTTAAAATCCCACTTCTGACACAATTTTTTGCCATTCAATAATCTCTTTCCCTCAGCCACAAAATTTGGGAAAACTTTGGTCTCCGGAACACTCATCAGCAGCCGCAGCGACAGTTTCCGTAGTGTAGCGGTTATCACATTCGCCTAACACGCGAAAGGTCCTCAGTTTGACACTGGGCGGAAACATTACTTGCTCCAGCTTTATTTATTTCATCCTTGTGTGAAGATGTATGACTGCCCGTTACTGATAGCAACATCAACATATTCATCATTTTGGATAGGAAGGGACTCATCTGCTATTCTTCACATTCTGTCAAGAAAACAGCAAATGTTCTGCACCATAGAAAGCGCATCCCGCCCTGCTTCCTATGAGCTGTCCCTAGGCACCACTCCGGAGCTCTGTGAGAATGCATCTCCAACAGATAATCTCTGTCGTAAAGTCATTTTTTGCAGCTTTTCAAGAGATTCTCTGATGCTGAGGTGTGAAACGGACTTTGGTGAACCCCCAGCTGCTGAGTGACAATGGCACCCTCCCCGTCAGGGAATCGAACCCTGTTCCTCCGCATGACAGACGGATTCTAACCTTTGACCAGCGAAGATTAAGAATACTTTGCTTGACTGTCGTGCCCATGCTGAGAATACAAACTGTAAGAGTATTACTGAAAAATTGACCAAAAAAATCCCTTTGCTATAAAACCTTTCGTTGTAAACCATTTGCATGACTGAGAGCGTACTTTGACTATGGACGGGGTTCCATGGTGTAATGGTTAGCACTCTGGACTTTGAATCCAGTGATTTGAGTTCAAATCTCGGTGGAACCTTCAGGTATGTGAGTTCTGGAAAGAAGATCAGTTGAGTAGGCTAGTCAGTTGGCAAGTAACATTTGAGTGCATGATTGATCAAATCCAGTTGAGAGGATTTGCTGTATCACTAGTTGAACCTTTATGGTGTCTTCTTGAATATTCATTGGCGATGCTTCTATTTTTCCGTGCTCTCCCAGAGTAGTTTGTTAAAATCCCACTTCTGACACAATTTGTTGCCACTCCATAATCTCTTTCCCTCAGCCACAAAATTTGGGAAAACTTTGGACTCCGGAACACTCATCAGCAGCCACAGCGACAGTTTCCGTAGTGTAGCGGTTATCACATTCGCCTAACACGCGAAAGGTCCTCAGTTCGACACTGGGCGGAAACATTACTTTGTCCAGCTTTATTTATTTCATCCTTGTGTGAAGATGTATGACTGCCCGTTACTGATAGCAACATCAACATATTCATAATTTTGGATAGGAGGGGAGACTCATCTGCTATTCTTCTCATTCTATCAAGACAACAGCAAATGTTCTGGACCATAGAAAGCGCATCCCGACCTGCCTCCTAATAGCTGTCCCTAGGCACCACTCCAGGGCTCTGTGAGAATGCATCTCCAACAGATAATCTCTGTCGTAAAGCATTTGCATGACTGAGAGCGTACTTTGACTGTGGAAGGGTTCCATGGTGTAATGGTTAGCACTCTGGACTTTGAATCCAGTGATCCGAGTTCAAATCTCGGTGGAACCTTCAGGTATGTGAGTTCTGGAAAGAAGATCAGTTGAGTAGGCTAGTCGGTTGGCAAGTCACATTTGAGTGCATGATTGATCAAATCCAGTTGAGAGGATTTGCTGTATCACTAGTTGAACATTTATGGTGTCTTCTTGAATATTTATTGGCGATGCTTCTATTTTTCCGTGCTCTCCCAGAGTAGTTTGTTAAAATCCCACTTCTGACACAATTTTTTGCCACTCCATAATCTCTTTCCCTCAGCCACAAAATTTGGGAATACTTTGGACTCCGGAACACTCATCGGCAGCCACAGCGACAGTTTCCGTAGTGTAGCGGTTATCACATTCGCCTAACACGCGAGAGGTCCTCAGTTGGACACTGGGCGGAAACATTACTTTCTCCAGCTTTTTTTATTTCATCCTTGTGTGAAGATGTATGACTGCCCGTTACTGATAGCAACATCAACATATTCATCATTTTGGATAGGAGGGGAGACTCATCTGCTATTCTTCACATTCTATCAAGAAAACAGCAAATGTTCTGCACCATAGAAAGCGCATCCCGCCCTGCCTCCTATGAGCTGTCCCTAGGCACCACTCCGGAGCTCTGTGAGAATGCATCTCCAACAGATAATCTTTGTCGTAAAGTCATTTTTTGCAGCTTTTCAAGAGATTCTCTGATGCTGAGGTGTGAAACGGACTCTGGTGAACCCCCAGCTGCTGAGTGACAATGGCACCCTCCCCGTCAGGGAATTGAACCCTGTTCCTCCGCATGACAGACGGATTCTAACCTTTGACCAGCGAAGATTAAGAATACTTTGCTTGACTGTCGTGCCCATGCTGAGAATACAAACTGTAAGAGTATTACTGAAAAATTGACCAAAAAAAATCCCTTTGCTATAAAACCTTTCGTTGTAAACCATTTGCATGACTGAGAGCGTACTTTGACTGTGGACTGGGTTCCATGGTGTAATGCTTAGCACTCTGGACTTTGAATCCAGTGATCTGAGTTCAAATCTCAGTGGAACCTTCAGGTATGTGAATTTTGGAAAGAAGATCAGTTGAGTTGGCAAGTCACATTTGAGTGCATGATTGATCAAATCCAGTTGAGAGGATTTGCTGTATCGCTAGTTGAACATTTATGGTGTCTTTTTGAATATTCATTGGCGATGCTTCTATTTTTCCGTGCTCTCCCAGAGTAGTTTGTTAAAATCCCACTTCTGGCACAATTTGTTGCCACTCCATAATCTCTTTCCCTCAGCCACAAAATTTGGGAATACTTTGGACTCCAGAACACTCATCAGCAGCCACAGCGACAGTTTCCATAGTGTAGCGGTTATCACATTCGACTAACACGCGAAAGGTCCTCAGTTCGACACTGGGCGGAAACATTACTTTCTCCAGCTTTTTTATTTCATCCTTGTGTGAAGATGTATGACTGCCCGTTACTGATAGCAACATCAACATATTCATCATTTTGGATAGGAGGGGAGACTCATCTGCTATTCTTCTCATTCTGTCAAGACAACAGCAAATGTTCTGGACCATAGAAAGCGCATCCCGACCTGCCTCCTATGAGCTGTCCCTAGGCACCACTCCAGGGCTCTGTGAGAATGCATCTCCAGCAGATAATCTCTGTCGTAAAGCATTTGCATGACTGAGAGCGTACTTTGACTATGGATTTGCTGTATCACTAGTTGAACCTTTATGGTGTCTTCTTGAATATTCATTGGCGATGCTTCTATTTTTCCGTGCTCTCCCAGAGTATTTTGTTAAAATCCCACTTCTGACACAATTTTTTGCTACTCCAGAATCTCTTTCCCTCAGCCACAAAATTTGGGAATACTTTGGAGTCCGGAACACTCATCGGCAGCCACAGAGACAGTTTCCGTAGTGTAGCGGTTATCACATTCGCCTAACACGCGAAAGGTCCTCAGTTCGACACTGGGCGGAAACATTACTTTGTCCAGCTTTATTTATTTCATCCTTGAGTGAAGATGTATGACTGCCCGTTACTGATAGCAACATCAACATATTCATCATTTTGGATATGAGGGGAGACTCATCTGCTATTCTTCTCATTCTGTCAAGACAACAGCAAATGTTCTGGACCATAGAAAGCGCATCCCGACCTGCCTCCTAATAGCTGTCCCTAGGCACCACTCCAGGGCTCTGTGAGAATGCATCTCCAGCAGATAATCTCTGTCGTAAAGCATTTGCATGACTGAGAGCGTACTTTGACTATGGACAGGGTTCCATGGTGTAATGGTTAGCACTCTGGACTTTGAATCCAGTGATCAGAGTTCAAATCTCGGTGGAACCTTCAGGTATGTGAGTTCTGGAAAGAAGATCAGTTGAGTAGGCTAGTCAGTTGGCAAGTCATATTTGAGTGCATGATTGATCAAATCCAGTTGAGAGGATTTGCTGTATCGCTAGTTGAACCTTTATGGTGTCTTCTTGAATATTCATTGGCGATGCTTCTATTTTTCCGTGCTCTCCCAGAGTATTTTGTTAAAATCCCACTTCTGACACAATTTTTTGCTACTCCAGAATCTCTTTCCCTCAGCCACAAAATTTGGGAATACTTTGGAGTCCGGAACACTCATCGGCAGCCACAGAGACAGTTTCCGTAGTGTAGCGGTTATCACATTCGCCTAACACGCGAAAGGTCCTCAGTTCGACACTGGGCGGAAACATTACTTTGTCCAGCTTTATTTATTTCATCCTTGAGTGAAGATGTATGACTGCCCGTTACTGATAGCAACATCAACATATTCATCATTTTGGATATGAGGGGAGACTCATCTGCTATTCTTCTCATTCTGTCAAGACAACAGCAAATGTTCTGGACCATAGAAAGCGCATCCCGACCTGCCTCCTAATAGCTGTCCCTAGGCACCACTCCAGGGCTCTGTGAGAATGCATCTCCAGCAGATAATCTCTGTCGTAAAGCATTTGCATGACTGAGAGCGTACTTTGACTATGGACAGGGTTCCATGGTGTAATGGTTAGCACTCTGGACTTTGAATCCAGTGATCAGAGTTCAAATCTCGGTGGAACCTTCAGGTATGTGAGTTCTGGAAAGAAGATCAGTTGAGTAGGCTAGTCAGTTGGCAAGTCATATTTGAGTGCATGATTGATCAAATCCAGTTGAGAGGATTTGCTGTATCGCTAGTTGAACCTTTATGGTGTCTTCTTGAATATTCATTGGCGATGCTTCTATTTTTCCGTGCTCTCCCAGAATAGTTTGTTAAAATCCCACTTCTGACACAATTTGTTGCCACTCCATAATCTCTTTCCCTCAGCCACAAAATTTGGGAAAACTTTGGACTCCGGAACACTCATCAGCAGCCATAGCGACACTTTCCGTAGTGTAGCGGTTATCACATTCGCCTAACACGCGAAAGGTCCTCAGTTCAACACTGGGCAGAAACATTACTTTGTCCAGCTTTATTTATTTCATCCTTTTGTGAAGATGTATGACTGCCCGTTACTGATAGCAACATCAACATATTCATCATTTTGGATAGGAGGGTAGACTCATCTGCTATTCTTCTCATTCTGTCAAGACAACAGCAAATGTTCTGGACCATAGAAAGCGCATCCCGACCTGCCTCCTATGAGCTGTCCCTAGGCACCACTCCAGGGCTCTGTGAGAATGCATCTCCAGCAGATAATCTCTGTCGTAAAGCATTTGCATGACTGAGAGCGTACTTTGACTATGGATTTGCTGTATCACTAGTTGAACCTTTATGGTGTCTTCTTGAATATTCATTGGCGATGCTTCTATTTTTCCGTGCTCTCCCAGAGTATTTTGTTAAAATCCCACTTCTGACACAATTTTTTGCTACTCCAGAATCTCTTTCCCTCAGCCACAAAATTTGGGAATACTTTGGAGTCCGGAACACTCATCGGCAGCCACAGCGACAGTTTCCGTAGTGTAGCGGTTATCACATTCGCCTAACACGCGAAAGGTCCTCAGTTCGACACTGGGCGGAAACATTACTTTGTCCAGCTTTATTTATTTCATCCTTGAGTGAAGATGTATGACTGCCCGTTACTGATAGCAACATCAACATATTCATCATTTTGGATATGAGGGGAGACTCATCTGCTATTCTTCTCATTCTGTCAAGACAACAGCAAATGTTCTGGACCATAGAAAGCGCATCCCGACCTGCCTCCTAATAGCTGTCCCTAGGCACCACTCCAGGGCTCTGTGAGAATGCATCTCCAGCAGATAATCTCTGTCGTAAAGCATTTTTCATGACTGAGAGCGTACTTTGACTATGGACAGGGTTCCATGGTGTAATGGTTAGCACTCTGGACTTTGAATCCAGTGATCCGAGTTCATATCTCGGTGGAACCTTCAGGTATGTGAGTTCTGGAAAGAAGATCAGTTGAGTAGGCTAGTCGGTTGGCAAGTCACATTTGAGTGCATGATTGATCAAATCCAGTTGAGAGGATTTGCTGTATTACTAGTTGAACCTTTATGGTGTCTTCTTGAATATTCATTGGCGATGCTTCTATTTTTCCGTGCTCTCCCAGAGTAGTTTGTTAAAATCCCACTTCTGACACAATTTTTTGCCACTCCAGAATCTCTTTCCCTCAGCCACAAAATTTGGGAATACTTTGGACTCCGGAACACTCATCGGCAGCCACAGCGACAGTTTCAGTAGTGTAGCGGTTATCACATTTGCCTAACACGCGAAAGGTCCTCAGTTCGACACTGGGCGGAAACATTACTTTCTCCAGCCTTATTTATTTCATCCTTGTGTGAAGATGTATGACTGCCCGTTACTGATAGCAACATCAACATATTCATCATTTTGGATAGGAGGGGAGACTCATCTGCTATTCTTCTCATTCTGTCAAGACAACAGCAAATGTTCTGGACCATAGAAAGCGCATCCCGACCTGCCTCCTATGAGCTGTCCCTAGGCACCACTCCAGGGCTCTGTGAGAATGCATCTCCAGCAGATAATCTCTGTCGTAAAGCATTTGCATGGCTGAGAGCGTGCTTTGACTGTGGATGGGGTTCCATGGTGTAATGGTTAGCACTCTGGACTTTAAATCTAGTGATTTGAGTTCAAATCTCAGTGGACCCTTCAGGTATGTGAGTTCTGGTAAGAAGATCAGTTGAGTAGGCTAGTCGGTTGGCAAGTCACATTTGAGTGCATGATTGATCAAATCCAGTTGAGAGGATTTGCTGTATTACTAGTTGAACCTTTATGGTGTCTTCTTGAATATTCATTGGCGATGCTTCTATTTTTCCGTGCTCTCCCAGAGTAGTTTTTTAAAATCCCACTTCTGACGCAATTTGTTGCCACTCCATAATCTCTTTCCCTCAGCCACAAAATTTGGGAATACTTTGGACTCCGGAACACTCATCAGCAGCCACAGCAACAGTTTCTGTAGTGTAGCGGTTATCACATTCGCCTAACACGCGAAAGGTCCTCAGTTCGGCACTTGGCGGAAACATTACTTTCTCCAGCTTTATTTATTTCATCCTTGTGTGAAGATGTATGACCGCCCGTTACTGATAGCAACATCAACATATTCATCATTTTGGATAGGAGGGGAGACTCATCTGCTATTCTTCACATTCTATCAAGAAAACAGCAAATGTTCTGCACCATAGAAAGCGCATCCCGCCCTGCCTCCTATGAGCTGTCCCTAGGCACCACTCCGGAGCTCCGTGAGAATGCATCTCCAACAGATAATCTTTGTCGTAAAGTCATTTTTTGCAGCTTTTCAAGAGATTCTCTGATGCTGAGGTGTGAAACGGACTTTGGTGAACCCCCAGCTGCTGAGTGACAATGGCACCCTCCCCGTCAGGGAATCGAACCCTGTTCCTCCGCATGACGGACGGATTCTAACCTTTGACCAGCGAAGATTAAGAATACTTTGCTTGACTGTCGTGCCCATGCTGATGTAGCAGTCACAGTGCCGTGTGGATTAAGAGTTTTTCAAACTTTGACAAAACCAACATTCCTGTGGGGGATGTTTACGTATGTGGATATAAACCAGATCTTCATTTTCTTTCCACATAGGAAAAAGAGACAGAAACTGCCTAATTTACAACACCCTTAAGAGCTTTTGGGGAGTCGAACTCCAACAGACACTTGCCATTAAAATTGGAAAACTCGAATGAACAAAGAACTCACTCTTGGAAAAGTGGGACACTTACTATCTTATCTAGACCATAACTCGAAAGTTGACACTTTAACACCCCTCTTCACCATCAGACCGACCAGATGGCTATACATACGAACTGAGAAGACTCACTTGTAGTCAAATCTTAAACTATATTAAATGTGTTTGATAACCGTGTACAATTTCTTTCAGGTTTCCAGCTTGATCACAAGACGCATATAGAGACAATTTGTACGATTCTGGCTTAAATATTGACAAAGAACTGATTTTGGTGGAAAATGCCCAACCTGCCTGATGGAACCACATTGCCCCCTAGTGGTCTGCAGTGTTGATTAGTTGAACATATAAAGGACTCAGTAAAATGGACAATTATGCAGCTAGTAACTTCTAACGATGTCCCTTCGGTATCTATTTGGTATTCGTTTAGTGTCCCCATTGTTAACACAGAAATTAGCATTGTGTAATTCACAATTCATATGTCACGATTTCATAGATATTCACCTGAATTTTGAAAGTCATAATTGTCTTTATCATGTGTGTTATTTTGATGTCTTTATATTACAAGTCTATGTTATATCTTTAATCTGCATATCTTAACAAGATGTGGTGTTTTCAGAATCACCGAGACAAATGTTCTGAGATGGGAGTAATGGAGAAATAAGAGTTTTCTTTGTCTCATCCAGAAATCCCCCTAGCACAGATCACCTTACAGAGACATGCACACAGTTCAAGCATGTCATTGGCTGAAAAAGTAGTGTAAGCCCCGCCTCCGAGAGTCAAAACCCGGAACAGCGGAAAACACAGGCTCTCTTGCTTCTTCTTGTGCTCGTTTGCTGGCTCGCTTCAGGCGCTCTTGCCCTCTTGCCTTCTTGTGCTCTGGATCTTGTTCCAGAAGGGCTCCAACCCAGAGTTTCAGAAGGAGATTTGAGCAGAAAACAGCTGCTCATAGACTTTTAGAGATGGTTTAAGCAGAAGAGAAGAGCTCGCCGGAGTTTGGGAGTTTTTCCCATAATCTCAGGAGAGAGCGGAAGGACGTGTGGATAACGATGCAGCGGACGACCGGAGGAGACCCTCCAGAACCCAGTGAGACCCCGGAGACGAGAAAGAAAGACCCGAACAAAGAAACAGATTGAAATACTCTGAAGATGCACGTTTTACGTGTTTGTGTTCGTCCCTCGCCATCCACGTCCTAACCAACCTGTTTCACGCCATCATCACCTTTTCCTACCAAGAAAGCCAACTCCAAGCAACCTTTTATTAATCTTCTGTGAACTTAAGTTCACTTCATCAGAGAAAGCAGCAACGGACCAACTCTGACACAACGATGGATTTGATCATCCCACAGTAAAGCCCTCGACATCATCGTCCCCGTTTCCCGGTGAAAGAAGCAACTGAGAAGTCCGCTAAAGTCAGCCACCACAGCCAGGAAGGCCCAGAGAGCGGAAGAGAAATCCCCTCGGACCCGCGTGGCCGCTACCATTGGTCCGAAACGACTGAACAGAACTTCAGCACAGTAAGACCGACCCGTTTTCACCTTAAAGTGGGTTTGATGGATGTCTCGAGGCTTTCACAGAATGATAAATTAATCCGAAATGTCAGTACAGTATTTAGATTCAAATAGTCAGCCAACCCAAACTATTTGAATAAATCCAGTATTTTCCCATTCCCCATATTTTATTTTATATTCACTAAGTGTTTTATATAATCACCCATATTCAATGCATCTCCTGTTTGTTTAAAGGTTCATGTCTAAGATCATATCATTGTAATAAACAGCTCATATATCTATATATATGTTATAATCACAGATTGTGTCGTATGCTTTCTTTACGTAATGTCTGTCCAACCAAACGAGAACTTCACGAAAGTAGCGAGATATGAGACTGAATATTAATTGAATATTAATTTAACACCAGGATCGTAAGATTTCGAACAGTTTTCCGACCTGACTGTGACTTAAAATTAAGTCAAAACCTAGGTTGGTGGTGCCCCCTAAATTCGAGGTAAGGTTTATTTGAGACTGTAAGAACATCTCATAAATCCTTATATTTAATAGGTATATAAATACCCGGTAACGCTACACTGAGAATACAAACTGTAAGAGTATTACTGAAAAATTGACCAAAAAAATCCCTTTGCTATAAAACCTTTCGTTGTAAAGCATTTGCATGACTGAGAGCGTACTTTGACTGTGGACGGGGTTCCATGGTGTAATGGTTAGCACTCTGGACTTTGAATCCAGTGATCCGAGTTCAAATCTCGGTGGAACCTTCAAGTATGTGAGTTCTGGAAAGAAGATCAGTTGAGTAGGCTAGTCGGTGGGCAAGTCACATTTGAGTGCATGATTGATCAAATCCAGTTGAGAGGATTTGCTGTATTACTAGTTGAACCTTTATGGTGTCTTCTTGAATATTCATTGGCGATGCTTCTATTTTTCCGTGCTCTCCCAGAGTAGTTTGTTAAAATCCCACTTCTGACACAATTTGTTGCCACTCCATAATCTCTTTCCCTCAGCCACAAAATTTGGGAATACTTTGGACTCCGGAACACTCATCGGCAGCCACAGCGACAGTTTCCGTAGTGTAGCGGTTATCACATTCGCCTAACACGCGAAAGGTCCTCAGTTCGACACTGGGCGGAAACATTACTTTCTCCAGCTTTTTTTATTTCATCCTTGTGTGAAGATGTATGACTGCCCGTTACTGATAGCAACATCAACATATTCATCATTTTGGATAGGAGGGGAGACTCATCTGCTATTCTTCTCATTCTGTCAAGACAACAGCAAATGTTCTGGACCATAGAAAGCGCATCCCGACCTGCCTCCTATGAGCTGTCCCTAGGCACCACTCCAGGGCTCTGTGAGAATGCATCTCCAGCAGATAATCTCTGTCGTAAAGCATTTGCATGACTGAGAGCGTACTTTGACTATGAATTTGCTGTATCACTAGTTGAACCTTTATGGTGTCTTCTTGAATATTCATTGGCGATGCTTCTATTTTTCCGTGCTCTCCCAGAGTAGTTTGTTAAAATCCCACTTCTGACACAATTTTTTGCCACTCCAGAATCTCTTTCCCTCAGCCACAAAATTTGGGAATACTTTGGAGTCCGGAACACTCATCGGCAGCCACAGCGACAGTTTCCGTAGTGTAGCGGTTATCACATTCGCCTAACACGCTAAAGGTCCTCAGTTCGACACTGGGCGGAAACATTACTTTCTCCAGCTTTATTTATTTCATCCTTGTGTGAAGATGTATGACTGCCCGTTACTGATAGCAACATCAACATATTCATCATTTTGGATAGGAGGGTAGACTCATCTGCTATTCTTCTCATTCTGTCAAGACAACAGCAAATGTTCTGGACCATAGAAAGCGCATCCCGACCTGCCTCCTATGAGCTGTCCCTAGGCACCACTCCAGGGCTCTGTGAGAATGCATCTCCAGCAGATAATCTCTGTCGTAAAGCATTTGCATGACTGAGAGCGTACTTTGACCATGGATTTGCTGTATCACTAGTTGAACCTTTATGGTGTCTTCTTGAATATTCATTCGCGATGCTTCTATTTTTCCGTGCTCTCCCAGAGTAGTTTGTTAAAATCCCACTTCTGACACAATTTGTTGCCACTCCATAATCTCTTTCCCTCAGCCACAAAATTTGGGAAAACTTTGGACTCCGGAACACTCATAAGCAGCCACAGAGACAGTTTCCGTAGTGTAGTGGTTATCACATTCGCCTAACACGCGAAAGGTCCTCATTTCGACACTGGGCGGAAACATTACTTTGTCCAGCTTTATTTATTTCATCCTTGAGTGAAGATGTATGACTGCCCGTTACTGATAGCAACATCAACATATTCATCATTTTGGATAGGAGGGGAGACTCATCTGCTATTCTTCACATTCTATCAAGAAAACAGCAAATGTTCTGCACCATAGAAAGCGCATCCCGCCCTGCCTCCTATGAGCTGTCCCTAGGCACCACTCCGGAGCTCTGTGAGAATGCATCTCCAGCAGATAATCTCTGTCGTAAAGCATTTGCATGACTGAGAGTGTACTTTGACTGTGGACAGGGTTCCATGGTGTAATGGTTAGCACTCTGGACTTTGAATCCAGTGATCCGAGTTCAAATCTCAGTGGAACCTTCAGGTATGTGAGTTCTCGAAAGAAGATCAGATGAGTAGGCTAGTAAGTTGGCAAGTCACATTTGAGTGCATGATTGATCAAATCCAGTTGAGAGGATTTGCTGCATCGCTAGTTGAACATTTATGGTGTCTTCTTGAATATTCATTGGCGATGCTTCTATTTTTCCGTGCTCTCCCAGAGTAGTTTGTTAAAATCCCACTTCTGACACAATTTGTTGCCACTCCATAATCTCTTTCCCTCAGCCACAAAATTTGGGAAAACTTTGGACTCCGGAACACTCATCAGCAGCCGCAGAGACAGTTTCCGTAGTGTAGCGGTTATCACATTCGCCTAACACGCAAAAGGTCCTCAGTTCGACACTGGGCGGAAACATTACTTTCTCCAGCTTTATTTATTTCATCCTTGAGTGAAGATGTATGACTGCCCGTTACTGATAGCAACATCAACATATTCATCATTTTGGATAGGAGGGGAGACTCATCTGCTATTCTTCACATTCTATCAAGAAAACAGCAAATGTTCTGCACCATAGAAAGCGCATCCCGCCCTGCCTCCTATGAGCTGTCCCTAGGCACCACTCCGGAGCTCTGTGAGAATGCATCTCCAGCAGATAATCTCTGTCGTAAAGCATTTGCATGACTGAGAGTGTACTTTGACTGTGGACAGGGTTCCATGGTGTAATGGTTAGCACTCTGGACTTTGAATCCAGTGATCCGAGTTCAAATCTCAGTGGAACCTTCAGGTATGTGAGTTCTCGAAAGAAGATCAGATGAGTAGGCTAGTAAGTTGGCAAGTCACATTTGAGTGCATGATTGATCAAATCCAGTTGAGAGGATTTGCTGCATCGCTAGTTGAACATTTATGGTGTCTTCTTGAATATTCATTGGCGATGCTTCTATTTTTCCGTGCTCTCCCAGAGTAGTTTGTTAAAATCCCACTTCTGACACAATTTGTTGCCACTCCATAATCTCTTTCCCTCAGCCACAAAATTTGGGAATACTTTGGACTCCGGAACACTCATCGGCAGCCACAGCGACAGTTTCCATAGTGTAGCGGTTATCACATTCGCCTAACACGCGAAAGGTCCTCAGTTCGACACTGGGCGGAAACATTACTTTCTCCAGCTTTTTTTATTTCATCCTTGTGTGAAGATGTATGACTGCCCGTTACTGATAGCAACATCAACATATTCATCATTTTGGATAGGAGGGGAGACTCATCTGCTATTCTTCACATTCTATCAAGAAAACAGCAAATGTTCTGCACCATAGAA
The DNA here is from genome assembly GCF_027942865.1 of Odontesthes bonariensis. Taxonomy (NCBI): domain Eukaryota; kingdom Metazoa; phylum Chordata; class Actinopteri; order Atheriniformes; family Atherinopsidae; genus Odontesthes; species Odontesthes bonariensis. The sequence continues at coordinate 9,668,072 of NC_134511.1, forward strand.
AGCGCATCCCGCCCTGCCTCCTATGAGCTGTCCCTAGGCACCACTCCGGAGCTCTGTGAGAATGCATCTCCAACAGATAATCTTTGTCGTAAAGTCATTTTTTGCAGCTTTTCAAGAGATTCTCTGATGCTGAGGTGTGAAACGGACTTTGGTGAACCCCCAGCTGCTGAGTGACAATGGCACCCTCCCCGTCAGGGAATCGAACCCTGTTCCTCCGCATGACAGACGGATTCTAACCTTTGACCAGCGAAGATTAAGAATACTTTGCTTGACTGTCGTGCCCATGCTGAGAATACAAACTGTAAGAGTATTACTGAAAAATTGACCAAAAAAATCCCTTTGCTATAAAACCTTTCGTTGTAAAGCATTTGCATGACTGAGAGCGTACTTTGACTGTGGACGGGGTTCCATGGTGTAATGGTTAGCACTCTGGACTTTAAATCCAGTGATTTGAGTTCAAATCTCAGTGGAACCTTCAGGTATGTGAGTTCTGGAAAGAAGATCAGTTGAGTAGGCTAGTCGGTTGGCAAGTCACATTTGAGTGCATGATTGATCAAATCCAGTTGAGAGGATTTGCTGTATTACTAGTTGAACCTTTATGGTGTCTTCTTGAATATTCATTGGCGATGCTTCTATTTTTCCGTGCTCTCCCAGAGTAGTTTGTTAAAATCCCACTTCTGACACAATTTGTTGCCACTCCATAATCTCTTTCCCTCAGCCACAAAATTTGGGAATACTTTGGACTCCGGAACACTCATCGGCAGCCACAGCGACAGTTTCCGTAGTGTAGCGGTTATCACATTCGCCTAACACGCGAAAGGTCCTCAGTTCGACACTGGGCGGAAACATTACTTTCTCCAGCTTTTTTTATTTCATCCTTGTGTGAAGATGTATGACTGCCCGTTACTGATAGCAACATCAACATATTCATCATTTTGGATAGGAGGGGAGACTCATCTGCTATTCTTCTCATTCTGTCAAGACAACAGCAAATGTTCTGGACCATAGAAAGCGCATCCCGACCTGCCTCCTATGAGCTGTCCCTAGGCACCACTCCAGGGCTCTGTGAGAATGCATCTCCAGCAGATAATCTCTGTCGTAAAGCATTTGCATGACTGAGAGCGTACTTTGACTATGAATTTGCTGTATCACTAGTTGAACCTTTATGGTGTCTTCTTGAATATTCATTGGCGATGCTTCTATTTTTCCGTGCTCTCCCAGAGTATTTTGTTAAAATCCCACTTCTGACACAATTTTTTGCCACTCCAGAATCTCTTTCCCTCAGCCACAAAATTTGGGAATACTTTGGAGTCCGGAACACTCATCGGCAGCCACAGCGACAGTTTCCGTAGTGTAGCGGTTATCACATTCGCCTAACACGCTAAAGGTCCTCAGTTCGACACTGGGCGGAAACATTACTTTCTCCAGCTTTATTTATTTCATCCTTGTGTGAAGATGTATGACTGCCCGTTACTGATAGCAACATCAACATATTCATCATTTTGGATAGGAGGGTAGACTCATCTGCTATTCTTCTCATTCTGTCAAGACAACAGCAAATGTTCTGGACCATAGAAAGCGCATCCCGACCTGCCTCCTATGAGCTGTCCCTAGGCACCACTCCAGGGCTCTGTGAGAATGCATCTCCAGCAGATAATCTCTGTCGTAAAGCATTTGCATGACTGAGAGCGTACTTTGACCATGGATTTGCTGTATCACTAGTTGAACCTTTATGGTGTCTTCTTGAATATTCATTCGCGATGCTTCTATTTTTCCGTGCTCTCCCAGAGTAGTTTGTTAAAATCCCACTTCTGACACAATTTGTTGCCACTCCATAATCTCTTTCCCTCAGCCACAAAATTTGGGAAAACTTTGGACTCCGGAACACTCATAAGCAGCCACAGAGACAGTTTCCGTAGTGTAGTGGTTATCACATTCGCCTAACACGCGAAAGGTCCTCATTTCGACACTGGGCGGAAACATTACTTTGTCCAGCTTTATTTATTTCATCCTTGAGTGAAGATGTATGACTGCCCGTTACTGATAGCAACATCAACATATTCATCATTTTGGATAGGAGGGGAGACTCATCTGCTATTCTTCACATTCTATCAAGAAAACAGCAAATGTTCTGCACCATAGAAAGCGCATCCCGCCCTGCCTCCTATGAGCTGTCCCTAGGCACCACTCCGGAGCTCTGTGAGAATGCATCTCCAGCAGATAATCTCTGTCGTAAAGCATTTGCATGACTGAGAGTGTACTTTGACTGTGGACAGGGTTCCATGGTGTAATGGTTAGCACTCTGGACTTTGAATCCAGTGATCCGAGTTCAAATCTCAGTGGAACCTTCAGGTATGTGAGTTCTCGAAAGAAGATCAGATGAGTAGGCTAGTAAGTTGGCAAGTCACATTTGAGTGCATGATTGATCAAATCCAGTTGAGAGGATTTGCTGTATCGCTAGTTGAACATTTATGGTGTCTTCTTGAATATTCATTGGCGATGCTTCTATTTTTCCGTGCTCTCCCAGAGTAGTTTGTTAAAATCCCACTTCTGACACAATTTGTTGCCACTCCATAATCTCTTTCCCTCAGCCACAAAATTTGGGAAAACTTTGGACTCCGGAACACTCATAAGCAGCCACAGAGACAGTTTCCGTAGTGTAGTGGTTATCACATTCGCCTAACACGCGAAAGGTCCTCAGTTCGACACTGGGCGGAAACATTACTTTCTCCAGCTTTATTTATTTCATCCTTGAGTGAAGATGTATGACTGCCCGTTACTGATAGCAACATCAACATATTCATCATTTTGGATAGGAGGGGAGACTCATCTGCTATTCTTCACATTCTATCAAGAAAACAGCAAATGTTCTGCACCATAGAAAGCGCATCCCGCCCTGCCTCCTATGAGCTGTCCCTAGGCACCACTCCGGAGCTCTGTGAGAATGCATCTCCAGCAGATAATCTCTGTCGTAAAGCATTTGCATGACTGAGAGTGTACTTTGACTGTGGACAGGGTTCCATGGTGTAATGGTTAGCACTCTGGACTTTGAATCCAGTGATCCGAGTTCAAATCTCAGTGGAACCTTCAGGTATGTGAGTTCTCGAAAGAAGATCAGATGAGTAGGCTAGTAAGTTGGCAAGTCACATTTGAGTGCATGATTGATCAAATCCAGTTGAGAGGATTTGCTGCATCGCTAGTTGAACATTTATGGTGTCTTCTTGAATATTCATTGGCGATGCTTCTATTTTTCCGTGCTCTCCCAGAGTAGTTTGTTAAAATCCCACTTCTGACACAATTTGTTGCCACTCCATAATCTCTTTCCCTCAGCCACAAAATTTGGGAATACTTTGGACTCCGGAACACTCATCGGCAGCCACAGCGACAGTTTCCATAGTGTAGCGGTTATCACATTCGCCTAACACGCGAAAGGTCCTCAGTTCGACACTGGGTGGAAACATTACTTTCTCCAGCTTTTTTTATTTCATCCTTGTGTGAAGATGTATGACTGCCCGTTACTGATAGCAACATCAACATATTCATCATTTTGGATAGGAGGGGAGACTCATCTGCTATTCTTCACATTCTATCAAGAAAACAGCAAATGTTCTGCACCATAGAAAGCGCATCCCGCCCTGCCTCCTATGAGCTGTCCCTAGGCACCACTCCGGAGCTCTGTGAGAATGCATCTCCAACAGATAATCTTTGTCGTAAAGTCATTTTTTGCAGCTTTTCAAGAGATTCTCTGATGCTGAGGTGTGAAACGGACTTTGGTGAACCCCCAGCTGCTGAGTGACAATGGCACCCTCCCCGTCAGGGAATCGAACCCTGTTCCTCCGCATGACAGACGGATTCTAACCTTTGACCAGCGAAGATTAAGAATACTTTGCTTGACTGTCGTGCCCATGCTGAGAATACAAACTGTAAGAGTATTACTGAAAAATTGACCAAAAAAATCCCTTTGCTATAAAACCTTTCGTTGTAAACCATTTGCATGACTGAGAGCGTACTTTGACTGTGGACGGGGTTCCATGGTGTAATGGTTAGCACTCTGGACTTTAAATCCAGTGATTTGAGTTCAAATCTCAGTGGAACCTTCAGGTATGTGAGTTCTGGAAAGAAGATCAGTTGAGTAGGCTAGTCGGTTGGCAAGTCACATTTGAGTGCATGATTGATCAAATCCAGTTGAGAGGATTTGCTGTATTACTAGTTGAACCTTTATGGTGTCTTCTTGAATATTCATTGGCGATGCTTCTATTTTTCCGTGCTCTCCCAGAGTAGTTTGTTAAAATCCCACTTCTGACACAATTTGTTGCCACTCCATAATCTCTTTCCCTCAGCCACAAAATTTGGGAATACTTTGGACTCCGGAACACTCATCGGCAGCCACAGCGACAGTTTCCGTAGTGTAGCGGTTGTCACATTCGCCTAACACGAGAAAGGTCCTCAGTTCGACACTGGGCGGAAACATTACTTTCTCCAGCTTTTTTTATTTCATCCTTGTGTGAAGATGTATGACTGCCCGTTACTGATAGCAACATCAACATATTCATCATTTTGGATAGGAGGGGAGACTCATCTGCTATTCTTCACATTCTATCAAGAAAACAGCAAATGTTCTGCACCATAGAAAGTGCATCCCGCCCTGCCTCCTATGAGCTGTCCCTAGGCACCACTCCGGAGCTCTGTGAGAATGCATCTCCAACAGATAATCTTTGTCGTAAAGTCATTTTTTGCAGCTTTTCAAGAGATTCTCTGATGCTGAGGTGTGAAACGGACTTTGGTGAACCCCCAGCTGCTGAGTGACAATGGCACCCTCCCCGTCAGGGAATCGAACCCTGTTCCTCCGCATGACAGACGGATTCTAACCTTTGACCAGCGAAGATTAAGAATACTTTGCTTGACTGTCGTGCCCATGCTGAGAATACAAACTGTAAGAGTATTACTGAAAAATTGACCAAAAAAATCCCTTTGCTATAAAACCTTTCGTTGTAAAGCATGTTCATGACTGAGAGCGTACTTTGACTATGGACAGGGTTCCATGGTGTAATGGTTAGCACTCTGGACTTTGAATCCAGTGATTCGAGTTCAAATCTCGGTGGAACCTTCACATTCGCCTAACACGCGAAAGGTCCTCAGTTCAACACTGGGCGGAAACATTACTTTGTCCAGCTTTATTTATTTCATCCTTTTGTGAAGATGTATGACTGCCCGTTACTGATAGCAACATCAACATATTCATCATTTTGGATAGGAGGGTAGACTCATCTGCTATTCTTCTCATTCTGTCAAGACAACAGCAAATGTTCTGGACCATAGAAAGCGCATCCCGACCTGCCTCCTATGAGCTGTCCCTAGGCACCACTCCAGGGCTCTTTAAGAATGCATCTCCAGCAGATAATCTCTGTCGTAAAGCATTTGCATGACTGAGAGCGTACTTTGACTATGGATTTGCTGTATCACTAGTTGAACCTTTATGGTGTCTTCTTGAATATTCATTGGCGATGCTTCTATTTTTCCGTGCTCTCCCAGAGTATTTTGTTAAAATCCCACTTCTGACACAATTTTTTGCTACTCCAGAATCTCTTTCCCTCAGCCACAAAATTTGGGAATACTTTGGAGTCCGGAACACTCATCGGCAGCCACAGCGACAGTTTCCGTATTGTAGTGGTTATCACATTCGCCTAACACGCGACAGGTCCTCAGTTCGACACTGGGCGGAAACATTACTTTGTCCAGCTTTATTTATTTCATCCTTGAGTGAAGATGTATGACTGCCCGTTACTGATAGCAACATCAACATATTCATCATTTTGGATATGAGGGGAGACTCATCTGCTATTCTTCTCATTCTGTCAAGACAACAGCAAATGTTCTGGACCATAGAAAGCGCATCCCGACCTGCCTCCTAATAGCTGTCCCTAGGCACCACTCCAGGGCTCCGTGAGAATGCATCTCCAGCAGATAATCTCTGTCGTAAAGCATTTTTCATGACTGAGAGCGTACTTTGACTATGGACAGGGTTCCATGGTGTAATGGTTAGCACTCTGGACTTTGAATCCAGTGATCCCAGTTCAAATCTCGGTGGAACCTTCAGGTATGTGAGTTCTGGAAAGAAGATCAGTTGAGTAGGCTAGTCAGTTGGCAAGTCACATTTGAGTGCATGATTGATCAAATCCAGTTGAGAGGATTTGCTGTATCGCTAGTTGAACATTTATGGTGTCTTCTTGAATATTCACTGGCGATGCTTCTATTTTTCCGTGCTCTCCCAGAGTAGTTTGTTAAAATCCCACTTCTGACACAATTTGTTGCCACTCCATAATCTCTTTCCCTCAGCCACAAAATTTGGGAATACTTTGGACTCCGGAACACTCATCGGCAGCCACAGCGACAGTTTCCGTAGTGTAGCGGTTATCACATTCGCCTAACACGCGAAAGGTCCTCAGTTCGACACTGGGCGGAAACATTACTTTCTCCAGCTTTTTTTATTTCATCCTTGTGTGAAGATGTATGACTGCCCGTTACTGATAGCAACATCAACATATTCATCATTTTGGATAGGAGGGGAGACTCATCTGCTATTCTTCACATTCTATCAAGAAAACAGCAAATGTTCTGCACCATAGAAAGCGCATCCCGCCCTGCCTCCTATGAGCTGTCCCTAGGCACCACTCCGGAGCTCTGTGAGAATGCATCTCCAACAGATAATCTTTGTCGTAAAGTCATTTTTTGCAGCTTTTCAAGAGATTCTCTGATGCTGAGGTGTGAAACGGACTTTGGTGAACCCCCAGCTGCTGAGTGACAATGGCACCCTCCCCGTCAGGGAATCGAACCCTGTTCCTCCGCATGACAGACGGATTCTAACCTTTGACCAGCGAAGATTAAGAATACTTTGCTTGACTGTTGTGCCCATGCTGAGAATACAAACTGTAAGAGTATTACTGAAAAATTGACCAAAAAAATCCCTTTGCTATAAAACAATCAATCAATCAATCAATTATACTTTATTAATCCCCGAGGGGAAATTCCAGTTTCGGTCCAGACAGACAACACAGAAAACAAACAGGGAGAGAGAGTGTGACCAGGCATCGCAGCCCACTGTGCAGGCGCCGCCAGATAAGAAGGAAGGGGAACAACATTGGGTGAGGGGAGGGAAAAAAAATCATACTTCACAATGTACCCTTATTAGGATACGGTCTGAGATCTCAAAAAACCTCAGCACAGAAAAAAAGCTACATAAACACAAAACAACACCTTAAGCAATGGGACAGTGAAGAGGTGAGGAATTGCATGTGTTATAAATGAGCATGTATGTGTATGCATGAGTGTTTGTTCAATAAGTCTGCACAGAATGTTGGATCAGGCAATTGTCCTTGACAAGTTGGAATATGTCAGCCAGTTCCACAACAAATCTCACAGGAGTGCAGGAAGGGAGGGGGAGCACATGGGAGTGAGCCTCATGTTATCATAACAAACGTGGACAATGATTATGCAGCTGGCTACAAGGCCAGTATGGGGCACCAGATTGGAATAACAATTAATTTAATTTAGGTCAGACAGACAACTGATTGCGCTCTCTGTCTTTCTGTCCATTGCTGGTATCTCATGGCGAAGTCCCGAATTCAGCCGAATTGTGGGATGTGGACCCTTTCCGCCCGGTCCAAGCGATCAATCAACCATTCTCCCAGGTCAATCCACTTCTCTTCTGAGTCCAGGAATCTCAGCCAGCCTGCGAACCTGCGCAAGGATCACATCCAGTTTCCGATTCTGCTCCCGTAGCATCTCAGTCTGAGCGTTGATTGCCCTTGTGACCCCATCAAACGCTTTCCACGATCTCTTAATTTCACAAAATACCAGGTATCCTCCAACTCCAAACAGCAGGAACCCGAGTATCATAAATCCAAATATGTAGACGTCTTCCGCGTCCTCGACAGCCAGCCTCGCCAAACACACGGTGCGCCACTTCCCCCATGCATCCTCCGTGTATCCAGCGAAGAAAGTCCCGTCGGGGCAAGACGCTTGTCCTTTCGTCATCTTCGCGGTTGAAAAAATTTGATCAATAGCATTAAGACCCCAGCTGACCAAATCCATGTTAATTTGGCTTCGTCTGATATGTAAAAAGATGCTCAAAAGACACAGACACAGACAGGCTGAGCAGGGCAAAAAAGGGAGGGAGGAGCAGAGAGAAATGCGACCTCTTCCACCGAGAGCCAGCATTTGCATGACTGAGAGCGTACTTTGACTGTGGACGGGGTTCCATGGTGTAATGGTTAGCACTCTGGACTTTAAATCCAGTGATTCGAGTTCAAATCTCAGTGGAACCTTCAGGTATGTGAGTTCTGGAAAGAAGATCAGTTGAGTAGGCTAGTCGGTTGGCAAGTCACATTTGAGTGCATGATTGATCAAATCCAGTTGAGAGGATTTGCTGTATTACTAGTTGAACCTTTATGGTGTCTTCTTGAATATTCATTGGCGATGCTTCTATTTTTCCGTGCTCTCCCAGAGTAGTTTGTTAAAATCCCACTTCTGACACAATTTGTTGCCACTCCATAATCTCTTTCCCTCAGCCACAAAATTTGGGAAAACTTTGGACTCCGGAACACTCATCAGCAGCCACAGCGACAGTTTCCGTAGTGTAGCGGTTATCACATTCGCCTAACACGCGAAAGGTCCTCAGTTCAACACTGGGCGGAAACATTACTTTGTCCAGCTTTATTTATTTCATCCTTGTGTGAAGATGTATGACTGCCCGTTACTGATAGCAACATCAACATATTCATCATTTTGGATAGGAGGGTAGACTCATCTGCTATTCTTCTCATTCTGTCAAGACAACAGCAAATGTTCTGGACCATAGAAAGCGCATCCCGACCTGCCTCCTATGAGCTGTCCCTAGGCACCACTCCAGGGCTCTGTGAGAATGCATCTCCAGCAGATAATCTCTGTCGTAAAGCATTTGCATGACTGAGAGCGTACTTTGACTATGGATTTGCTGTATCACTAGTTGAACCTTTATGGTGTCTTCTTGAATATTCATTGGCGATGCTTCTATTTTTCCGTGCTCTCCAAGAGTATTTTGTTAAAATCCCACTTCTGACACAATTTTTTGCTACTCCAGAATCTCTTTCCCTCAGCCACAAAATTTGGGAATACTTTGGACTCCGGAACACTCATCGGCAGCCACAGCGACAGTTTCCGTAGTGTAGCGGTTATCACATTCGCCTAACACGCGAAAGGTCCTCAGATCGACACTGGGTGGAAACATTACTTTGTCCAGCTTTATTTATTTCATCCTTGAGTGAAGATGTATGACTGCCCGTTACTGATAGCAACATCAACATATTCATCATTTTGGATATGAGGGGAGACTCATCTGCTATTCTTCTCATTCTGTCAAGACAACAGCAAATGTTCTGGACCATAGAAAGCGCATCCCGACCTGCCTCCTATGAGCTGTCCCTAGGCACCACTCCAGGGCTCTGTGAGAATGCATCTCCAGCAGATAATCTCTGTCGTAAAGCATTTGCATGACTGAGAGCGTACTTTGACTATGGACAGGGTTCCATGGTGTAATGGTTAGCACTCTGGACTTTGAATCCAGTGATCCCAGTTCAAATCTCGGTGGAACCTTCAGGTATGTGAGTTCTGGAAAGAAGATCAGTTGAGTAGGCTAGTCAGTTGGCAAGTCACATTTGAGTGCATGATTGATCAAATCCAGTTGAGAGGATTTGCTGTATCGCTAGTTGAACCTTTATGGTGTCTTCTTGAATATTCATTGGCGATGCTTCTATTTTTCCTTGCTCTCCCAGAATAGTTTGTTAAAATCCCACTTCTGACACAATTTGTTGCCACTCCATAATCTCTTTCCCTCAGCCACAAAATTTGGGAAAACTTTGGACTCCGGAACACTCATCAGCAGCCGTAGCGACACTTTCCGTAGTGTAGCGGTTATCACATTCGCCTAACACGCGAAAGGTCCTCAGTTCAACACTGGGCGGAAACATTACTTTGTCCAGCTTTATTTATTTCATCCTTTTGTGAAGATGTATGACTGCCCGTTACTGATAGCAACATCAACATATTCATCATTTTGGATAGGAGGGTAGACTCATCTGCTATTCTTCTCATTCTGTCAAGACAACAGCAAATGTTCTGGACCATAGAAAGCGCATCCCGACCTGCCTCCTATGAGCTGTCCCTAGGCACCACTCCAGGGCTCTGTGAGAATGCATCTCCAGCAGATAATCTCTGTCGTAAAGCATTTGCATGACTGAGAGCGTACTTTGACTATGGATTTGCTGTATCACTAGTTGAACCTTTATGGTGTCTTCTTGAATATTCATTGGCGATGCTTCTATTTTTCCGTGCTCTCCCAGAGTATTTTGTTAAAATCCCACTTCTGACACAATTTTTTGCTACTCCAGAATCTCTTTCCCTCAGCCACAAAATTTGGGAATACTTTGGAGTCCGGAACACTCATCGGCAGCCACAGCGACAGTTTCCGTAGTGTAGCGGTTATCACATTCGCCTAACACGCGAAAGGTCCTCAGTTCGACACTGGGCGGAAACATTACTTTGTCCAGCTTTATTTATTTCATCCTTGAGTGAAGATGTATGACTGCCCGTTACTGATAGCAACATCAACATATTCATCATTTTGGATATGAGGGGAGACTCATCTGTTATTCTTCTCATTCTGTCAAGACAACAGCAAATGTTCTGGACCATAGAAAGCGCATCCCGACCTGCCTCCTAATAGCTGTCCCTAGGCACCACTCCAGGGCTCCGTGAGAATGCATCTCCAGCAGATAATCTCTGTCGTAAAGCATTTTTCATGACTGAGAGCGTACTTTGACTATGGACAGGGTTCCATGGTGTAATGGTTAGCACTCTGGACTTTGAATCCAGTGATCCGAGTTCAAATCTCGGTGGAACCTTCAGGTATGTGAGTTCTGGAAAGAAGATCAGTTGAGTAGGCTAGTCAGTTGGCAAGTCACATTTGAGTGCATGATTGATCAAATCCAGTTGAGAGGATTTGCTGTATCGCTAGTTGAACCTTTATGGTGTCTTCTTGAATATTCATTGGCGATGCTTCTATTTTTCCGTGCTCTCCCAGAGTAGTTTGTTAAAATCCCACTTCTGACACAATTTGTTGCCACTCCATAATCTCTTTCCCTCAGCCACAAAATTTGGGAATACTTTGGACTCCGGAACACTCATCGGCAGCCACAGCGACAGTTTCCGTAGTGTAGCGGTTATCACATTCGCCTAACACGCGAAAGGTCCTCAGTTGGACACTGGGCGGAAACATTACTTTCTCCAGCTTTTTTTATTTCATCCTTGTGTGAAGATGTATGACTGCCCGTTACTGATAGCAACATCAACATATTCATCATTTTGGATAGGAGGGGAGACTCATCTGCTATTCTTCACATTCTATCAAGAAAACAGCAAATGTTCTGCACCATAGAAAGCGCATCCCGCCCTGCCTCCTATGAGCTGTCCCTAGGCACCACTCCGGAGCTCTGTGAGAATGCATCTCCAACAGATAATCTTTGTCGTAAAGTCATTTTTTGCAGCTTTTCAAGAGATTCTCTGATGCTGAGGTGTGAAACGGACTTTGGTGAACCCCCAGCTGCTGAGTGACAATGGCACCCTCCCCGTCAGGGAATCGAACCCTGTTCCTCCGCATGACAGACGGATTCTAACCTTTGACCAGCGAAGATTAAGAATACTTTGCTTGACTGTCGTGCCCATGCTGAGAATACAAACTGTAAGAGTATTACTGAAAAATTGACCAAAAAAATCCCTTTGCTATAAAACCTTTCGTTGTAAACCATTTGCATGACTGAGAGCGTACTTTGACTGTGGACGGGGTTCCATGGTGTAATGGTTAGCACTCTGGACTTTAAATCCAGTGATTCAAGTTCAAATCTCAGTGGAACCTTCAAGTATGTGAGTTCTGGAAAGAAGATCAGTTGAGTAGGCTAGTCGGTTGGCAAGTCACATTTGAGTGCATGATTGATCAAATCCAGTTGAGCGGATTTGCTGTATTACTAGTTGAACCTTTATGGTGTCTTCTTGAATATTCATTGGCGATGCTTCTATTTTTCCGTGCTCTCCCAGAGTAGTTTGTTAAAATCCCACTTCTGACACAATTTGTTGCCACTCCATAATCTCTTTCCCTCAGCCACAAAATTTGGGAATACTTTGGACTCCGGAACACTGATCGGCAGCCACAGTGACAGTTTCCGTAGTGTAGCGGTTATCACATTCGCCTAACACGCGAAAGGTCCTCAGTTCGACACTGGGTGGAAACATTACTTTCTCCAGCTTTTTTTATTTCATCCTTGTGTGAAGATGTATGACTGCCCGTTACTGATAGCAACATCAACATATTCATCATTTTGGATAGGAGGGGAGACTCATCTGCTATTCTTCACATTCTATCAAGAAAACAGCAAATGTTCTGCACCATAGAAAGCGCATCCCACCCTGCCTCCTATGAGCTGTCCCTAGGTACCACTCCGGAGCTCCGTGAGAATGCATCTCCAGCAGATAATCTCTGTCGTGAAGCATTTGCATGACTGAGAGCGTACTTTGACTATGGATTTGCTGTATTACTAGTTGAACCTTTATGGTGTCTTCTTGAATATTCATTGGCGATGCTTCTATTTTTCCGTGCTCTCCCAGAGTAGTTTGTTAAAATCCCACTTCTGACACAATTTGTTGCCACTCCATAATCTCTTTCCCTCAGCCACAAAATTTGGGAAAACTTTGGACTCCGGAACACTCATCAGCAGCCATAGCGGCAGTTTCTGTAGTGTAGCGGTTATCACATTCGCCTAACATGCGAAAAGTCCTCAGTTCAACACTGGGCGGAAACATTACTTTGTCCAGCTTTATTTATTTCATCCTTGTGTGAAGATGTATGACTGCCCGTTACTGATAGCAACATCAACATATTCATCATTTTGGATAGGAGGGTAGACTCATCTGCTATTCTTCTCATTCTGTCAAGACAACAGCAAATGTTCTGGACCATAGAAAGCGCATCCCGACCTGCCTCCTATGAGCTGTCCCTAGGCACCACTCCAGGGCTCTGTGAGAATGCATCTCCAGCAGATAATCTCTGTCGTAAAGCATTTGCATGACTGAGAGTGTACTTTGACTATGGATTTGCTGTATCACTAGTTGAACCTTTATGGTGCCTTCTTGAATATTCATTGGCGATGCTTCTATTTTTCCGTGCTCTCCCAGAGTAGTTTGTTAAAATCCCACTTCTGACACAATTTTTTGCCACTCCATAATCTCTTTCCCTCAGCCACAAAATTTGGGAATACTTTGGACTCCGGAACCCTCATCGGCAGCCACAGTGACAGTTTCCGTAGTGTAGCGGTTATCACATTCGCCTAACACGCAAAAGGTCCTCAGTTCGACACTGGGCTGAAACATTACTTTCTCCAGCTTTTTTTATTTCATCCTTGTGTGAAGATGTATGACTGCCCGTTACTGATAGCAACATCAACATATTCATCATTTTGGATAGGAGGGGAGACTCATCTGCTATTCTTCACATTCTGTCAAGAAAACAGCAAATGTTCTGCACCATAGAAAGCGCATCCCGCCCTGCCTCCTATGAGCTGTCCCTAGGCACCATTCCGGAGCTCTGTGAGAATGCATCTCCAACAGATAATCTTTGTCGTAAAGTCATTTTTTGTAGCTTTTCAAGAGATTCTCTGATGCTGAGGTGTGAAACGGACTTTGGTGAACCCCCAGCTGCTGAGTGACAATGGCACCCTCCCCGTCAGGGAATCGAACCCTGTTCCTCCGCATGACAGACGGATTCTAACCTTTGACCAGCGAAGATTAAGAATACTTTGCTTGACTGTCGTGCCCATGCTGAGAATACAAACTGTAAGAGTATTACTGAAAAATTGACCAAAAAAATCCCTTTGCTATAAAACCTTTCGTTGTAAAGCATTTGCATGACTGAGAGCGTACTTTGACTGTGGACAGGGTTCCATGGTGTAATGGTTAGCACTCTGGACTTTGAATCCAGTGATCCGAGTTCAAATCTCGGTGGAACCTTCAGGTATGTGAGTTCTGTAAAGAAGATCAGTTGAGTAGGTTAGTCAGTTGGCAAGTCACATTTGAGTGCATGATTGATCAAATCCAGTTGAGAGGATTTGCTGTATCGCTAGTTGAACCTTTATGGTGTCTTCTTGAATATTCATTGGCGATGCTTCTATTTTTCCGTGCTCTCCCAGAGTAGTTTGTTAAAATCCCACTTCTGACACAATTTGTTGCCACTCCATAATCTCTTTCCCTCAGCCACAAAATTTGGAAAAACTTTGGACTCCGGAACACTCATCAGCAGCCATAGCGACACTTTCTGTAGTGTAGCGGTTATCACATTCGCCTAACACGCGAAAGGTCCTCAGTTCAACACTGGGCAGAAACATTACTTTGTCCAGCTTTATTTATTTCATCCTTGTGTGAAGATGTATGACTGCCCGTTACTGATAGCAACATCAACATATTCATCATTTTGGATAGGAGGGTAGACTCATCTGCTATTCTTCTCATTCTGTCAAGACAACAGCAAATGTTCTGGACCATAGAAAGCGCATCCCGCCCTGCCTCCTATGAGCTGTCCCTAGGCACCACTCCGGAGCTCTGTGAGAATGCATCTCCAACAGATAATCTCTGTCGTAAAGTCATTTTTTGTAGCTTTTCAAGAGATTCTCTGATGCTGAGGTGTGAAACGGACTTTGGTGAACCCCCAGCTGCTGAGTGACAATGGCACCCTCCCCGTCAGGGAATTGAACCCTGTTCCTCCGCATGACAGACGGATTCTAACCTTTGACCAGCGAAGATTAAGAATACTTTGCTTGACTGTCGTGCCCATGCTGAGAATACAAACTGTAAGAGTATTACTGAAAAATTGACCAAAAAAATCCCTTTGCTATAAAACCTTTCGTTGTAAAGCATTTGCATGACTGAGAGCGTACTTTGACTATGGACAGGGTTCCATGGTGTAATGGTTAGCACTCTGGACTTTGAATCCAGTGATCCGAGTTCAAATCTCGGTGGAACCTTCAGGTATGTGAGTTCTGTAAAGAAGATCAGTTGAGTAGGTTAGTCAGTTGGCAAGTCACATTTGAGTGCATGATTGATCAAATCCAGTTGAGAGGATTTGCTGTATCGCTAGTTGAACCTTTATGGTGTCTTCTTGAATATTCATTGGCGATGCTTCTATTTTTCCGTGCTCTCCCAGAGTAGTTTGTTAAAATCCCACTTCTGACACAATTTGTTGCCACTCCATAATCTCTTTCCCTCAGCCACAAAATTTGGAAAAACTTTGGACTCCGGAACACTCATCAGCAGCCATAGCGACACTTTCTGTAGTGTAGCGGTTATCACATTCGCCTAACACGCGAAAGGTCCTCAGTTCAACACTGGGCAGAAACATTACTTTGTCCAGCTTTATTTATTTCATCCTTGTGTGAAGATGTATGACTGCCCGTTACTGATAGCAACATCAACATATTCATCATTTTGGATAGGAGGGGAGACTCATCTGCTATTCTTCACATTCTATCAAGAAAACAGCAAATGTTCTGCACCATAGAAAGCGCATCCCGCCCTGCCTCCTATGAGCTGTCCCTAGGCACCACTCCGGAGCTCTGTGAGAATGCATCTCCAACAGATAATCTTTGTCGTAAAGTCATTTTTTGCAGCTTTTCAAGAGATTCTCTGATGCTGAGGTGTGAAACGGACTTTGGTGAACCCCCAGCTGCTGAGTGACAATGGCACCCTCCCCGTCAGGGAATCGAACCCTGTTCCTCCGCATGACAGACGGATTCTAACCTTTGACCAGCGAAGATTAAGAATACTTTGCTTGACTGTCGTGCCCATGCTGAGAATACAAACTGTAAGAGTATTACTGAAAAATTGACCAAAAAAATCCCTTTGCTATAAAACCTTTCGTTGTAAAGCATTTGCATGACTGAGAGCGTACTTTGACTGTGGACGGGGTTCCATGGTGTAATGGTTAGCACTCTGGACTTTAAATCCAGTGATTCGAGTTCAAATCTCAGTGGAACCTTCAGGTATGTGACTTCTGGAAAGAAGATCAGTTGACTAGGCTAGTCGGTTGGCAAGTCACATTTGAGTGCATGATTGATCAAATCCAGTTGAGAGAATTTGCTGCAGTGGCGGCTCCTCCATAGGGGCGATTTGTGCGATGCACTACCAAACACGGAGTTTTTTCTTTCTTTTTTTTTAAATCTAGTTGCTAAGGCGGGACTGATCTACTAGGCAAACTGGTTGTATATGTCATTGTCCAATCAGATTAATGTTGCGCCTGGTGTTGCTACGCCCATTTTGTGCGATTTCGGTCAGGGTCGAATTTGCACCAGGAAGCTCCCATTGACATGAATGGGACCTCCGTTTTTTTCAAAAATCCTGCTCCCAATGCATTCTCTATGAGAGTTTATGTGCTCGCACAAACGACGCACAACGTGCTTTCGTCATATGTCTGTTGCGCGGGACCATGAACATTCTACTTGTTGTTGTAACATTGTGGTTTTCAATAAAGAAAAAAAAAAAAAAAACATTCTATGAAGAAGATGGCGAGTGTCGAGTGCAACAATACGTTAGTGTTTCTGACAGAAGTACCCTTTAGTCGTCGTACTAATGCGGAGAAGGAAGTTTTGAAGAATTTTGCGGGATGTTTGAGCTAGCCTTGCAAGGCAAAGATGAAACCCAGGGCTCCACCAACCCTGCTATTTTTCCAGGTAGTATTTGATGTAGCTATATAACTTACCCTTTTGTGCTCAATCATTGACTTGTAATGATTTAAATCTTTTATATAATGTTGACAATGATAGCATAATGTATAATGACACATTCATTGTTAATGGTGCAGTATTATATTTAAAAAAGAGAGAAATCTCACATAAGTAAGCTGCACTTAACCATGTTTGACAACTGGTTATACTTTTCTAAGTCATATTTTCCAAAACTTCCATAAACACTTGACTTGGATTTATATGCTGTCATTTTAATTAGATTCTGTAGAATGAAAATTGAATGAATCTTATCAATAAGAGCTTATGTGTTTACTTATTTCATAGAATCCTGGAACAATATGAGGAAAATAAATAAATAATCGTTAAGGTGTAATATTAACTGATTGGCAAATTATGCAAAAAATAAAAAAAAAAATTATTAAAAATTATTACAATTAATTATGCTACCTAGACAAATATACCTCAGTCCTATGGACTTTTATGGTACTTATGGACATAACAGGGGAAATTGCAGAGTCACTTTGGTTATTTGGCAGACCAAATAACCCCTCGACTCTGCGTTGTGTTTATTTAAAGAAGACAAGGAGTTTCTGGACGATTGGACATTTTATTTCCTGTGTGGGAACATAACAGGTTTGCATCAGTGCAATCAGTTCAGCTTCGCACAGCACACTCTGATGCAGCTTTCACAGACTGGAAATTGCACTACCTAAAAAAAATGTCAGGAGCCGCCACTGATTTAATGTATTACTAGTTGAACCTTTATGGTGTCTTCTTGAATATTCATTGGCGATGCTTCTATTTTTCCGTGCTCTCCCAGAGTAGTTTGTTAAAATCCCACTTCTGACACAATTTGTTGCCACTCTATAATCTCTTTCCCTCAGCCACAAATTTTGGGAAAACTTTGGACTCCGGAACACTCATCAGCAGTCATAGCGACAGTTTCCGTAGTGTAGCGGTTATCACATTCGCCTAACATGCGAAAGGTCCTCAGTTCAACACTGGGTGGAAACATTGCTTTGTCCAGCTTTACTTATTTCATCCTTGTGTGAAGATGTATGACTGCCCGTTACTGATAGCAACATCAACATATTCATCATTTTGGATAGGAGGGTAGACTCATCTGCTATTCTTCTCATTCTGTCAAGACAACAGCAAATGTTCTGGACCATAGAAAGCGCATCCCGACCTGCCTCCTATGAGCTGTCCCTAGGCACCACTCCAGGGCTCTGTGAGAATGCATCTCCAGCAGATAATCTCTGTCGTAAAGCATTTGCATGACTGAGAGCGTACTTTGACTATGGATTTGCTGTATCACTAGTTGAACCTTTATGGTGCCTTCTTGAATATTCATTGGCGATGCTTCTATTTTTCCGTGCTCTCCCAGGGTAGTTTGTTAAAATCCCACTTCTGACACAATTTGTTGCCACTCCATAATCTCTTTCCCTCAGCCACAAATTTTGGGAAAACTTTGGACTCCGGAACACTCATCAGCAGCCATAGCGATATTTTCCGTAGTGTAGCGGTTATCACATTCGCCTAACACGCGAACGGTCCTCAGTTCAACACTGGGCAGAAACATTACTTTGTCCAGCTTTATTTATTTCATCCTTGTGTGAAGATAAATGACTGCCCATTACTGATAGCAACATCAACATATTCATCATTTTGGATAGGAGGGTAGACTCATCTGCTATTCTTCTCATTCTGTCAAGACAACAGCAAATGTTCTGGACCATAGAAAGCGCATCCCGACCTGCCTCCTATGAGCTGTCCCTAGGCACCACTCCAGGGCTCTGTGAGAATGCATCTCCAGCAGATAATCTCTGTCGTAAAGCATTTGCATGACTGAGAGCGTGCTTTGACTGTTTATGGGGTTCCATGGTGTAATGGTTGGCACTCTGGACTTTAAATCCAGTGATTCGAGTTCAAATCTCAGTGGAACCTTCAGGTATGTGAGTTCTGGAAAGAAGATTAGTTGAGTAGGCTAGTCAGTTGGCAAGTCACATTTGAGTGCATGATTGATCAAATCCAGTTGAGAGGATTTGCTGTATTACTAGTTGAACCTTTATGGTGCCTTCTTGAATATTCATTGGCGATGCTTCTATTTTTCCGTGCTCTCCCAGAGTAGTTTGTTAAAATCCCACTTCTGATACAATTTTTTGCCACTCCAGAATCTCTTTCCCTCAGCCAAAAAATTTGGGAATACTTTGGACTCCGGAACACTCATCGGCAGCCACAGCGACAGTTTCCGTAGTGTAGCGGTTATCACATTCGCCTAACACGCGAAAGGTCCTCAGTTCGACACTGGGCGGAAACATTACTTTCTCCAGCTTTTTTTATTTCATCCTTGTGTGAAGATGTATGACTGCCCGTTACTGATAGCAACATCAACATATTCATCATTTTGGATAGGAGGGGAGACTCATCTGCTATTCTTCACATTCTGTCAAGAAAACAGCAAATGTTCTGCACCATAGAAAGCGCATCCCGCCCTGCCTCCTATGAGCTGTCCCTAGGCACCACTCCGGAGGTCTGTGAGAATGCATCTCCAACAGATAATCTCTGTCGTAAAGTCATTTTTTGTAGCTTTTCAAGAGATTCTCTGATGCTGAGGTGTGAAACGGACTTTGGTGAACCCCCAGCTGCTGAGTGACAATGGCACCCTCCCCGTCAGGGAATTGAACCCTGTTCCTCCGCATGACAGACGGATTCTAACCTTTGACCAGCGAAGATTAAGAATACTTTGCTTGACTGTCGTGCCCATGCTGGGAATACAAACTGTAAAAGTATTACTGAAAAATTGACCAAAAAAATCCCTTTGCTATAAAACCTTTCGTTGTAAAGCATTTGCATGACTGAGAGCGTACTTTGACTATGGACAGGGTTCCATGGTGTAATGGTTAGCACTCTGGACTTTGAATCCAGTGATTCGAGTTCAAATCTCGGTGGAACCTTCACATTCGCCTAACACGCGAAAGGTCCTCAGTTCAACACTGGGCGGAAACATTACTTTGTCCAGCTTTATTTATTTCATCCTTTTGTGAAGATGTATGACTGCCCGTTACTGATAGCAACATCAACATATTCATCATTTTGGATAGGAGGGTAGACTCATCTGCTATTCTTCTCATTCTGTCAAGACAACAGCAAATGTTCTGGACCATAGAAAGCGCATCCCGACCTGCCTCCTATGAGCTGTCCCTAGGCACCACTCCAGGGCTCTGTGAGAATGCATCTCCAGCAGATAATCTCTGTCGTAAAGCATTTGCATGACTGAGAGCGTACTTTGACTATGGAAGTGTTCCATGGTGTAATGGTTAGCACTCTGGACTTTGAATCCAGTGATCCGAGTTCAAATCTCGGTGGAACCTTCAGGTATGTGAGTTCTGGAAAGAAGTTAAGCTGAGTAGGCTAGTCAGTTGGCAAGTCACATTTGAGTGCATGATTGATCAAATCCAGTTGAGAGGATTTGCTCTATCACTAGTTGAACCTTTTTGGTGTCTTCTTGAATATTCATTGGCGATGCTTCTATTTTTCCGTGCTCTCCCAGAGTAGTTTGTTAAAATCCCACTTCTGACACAATTTTTTGCCACTCCATAATCTCTTTCCCTCAGCCACAAAATTTGGGAAAACTTTGGACTCCGGAACACTCATCAGCAGCCACAGCGACAGTTTCCGTAGTGTAGCGGTTATCACATTCGCCTAACACGCGAAAGGTCCTCAGTTCGACACTGGGCGGAAACGTTACTGACTCCAGCTTTATTTATTTCATCCTTGTGTGAAGATGTATGACTGCCCGTTACTGATAGCAACATTAACATATTCATCATTTTGGATAGGAGGGTAGACTCATCTGCTATTCTTCTCATTCTGTCAAGACAACATCAAATGTTCTGGACCATAGAAAGCGCATCCCGCCCTGCCTCCTATGAGCTGTCCCTAGGCACCACTCCAGGGCTCTGTGAGAATGCATCTCCAGCAGATAATCTCTGTCGTAAAGCATTTGCATGACTGAG